>NC_141038.1:20040000-20340000 GCF_052040795.2 Danio rerio
CAATGAATGCTTTTAAGAGATGTTTGTAAGAGATGTTTGTAATTCGGCAAAGTTAGTGACATACTTGCATCCCATTAAATCAAATATTATTGTAGACAATTAATATTATACACCACTAGTGGATATAAACTGCTGTTAAAATGTGAATAATTTATTATTTTTATTATTATTTCAAAAAAATAACACCTTTTTAAAACATGACAGTAAAAAAGATTTAGATTTCAAATAAATGCTTTTATTTTGACATTTTTTCATCATTTCTACACAAAAAACATAAGCTGCTATGATGATAACAATACTAAACTTTAATAGTATTATATGTCTTAAGCTCTAAATCAATATGAATTTTAAGAATGATGTAAATATGTTGGTTTTGCCTTTACATAATTAAATTACACTAAATCCAATATAATTGATATACTTTACTACATCAAACATATGTAACCTTTTTAAAATGAATTTATCAAAAATCTTTAGTTTTAAAACACTTAGAGCAGCATGCAAATGATACAAATACAAAACCAAATTCTTAAAAAGACAAAGAATCAAGCAAAATGCTATTTATACAACAATACTTATTAGAACAGGAAGAAAATAAGGAAAATTAAAAGCACTAAGATAATAAATTCAGCAGGACTAAGTGTTTATGGAAGAGGCGTTTAATTACTGTCACAGATTTGGCATTTCGAATGGGGATACAAATAGGATAGTTTCACTTAATGTAATAACTAATAATTATTAAATTAATTCATATTAATAAGGTGTTTAGTGGTTAATGATTAGGGTTTTTAAATAATTTTATAAAATTTAAATTAATAATAACGCATTAAATTAACGATCCATTAGTTAATGTGCTTACTAACATGAACAAACTATTAGTAATACAGTACATCTTTGTTAATGTTAGATCATGTTAGTTCTTATTAACTCATGGTGCAATAACTATGTTAAGAAGCACAGTATGTTATGAGTATGTTAACAAGTACAACTTTGGATTTGAATAATAAATTAGTTTATGTTGAACTTTGATTATTAAATGCTTTACAAGTTAATTGATACTTAGTTTATGTTAGTAAATACATTACCTAACATGTAACAAATAAACAACAAACAAATTGTCCTGTCACTAATTTATCATGTTAAAAAATAACATCAGCATAGCTGCAGTCGTCTTTGATTGCACGCATGTTGTACAAATTTTGAAAGGAATGTGAGTGTTTTATCAAAGACATATGCATCTCCATCGCCTGATGTAATAAGATACAGACATAAGTGCAGCTGTCTCATAAAGCAAACTTAAACTGGCCCCGGAATTTTCTTCATGCTTCTCGCAAATCATGCAACGTCTATTTTGCATTTACAGGAGAGCATTCCTGTAAGGGCAGACCTCTCTATTCCCAGCTTTCAAGCGCCGACCTAAACCACTAAATCAGTTTCCTTCTAATGCTGTCTCACCATTGAGAACTGAGCTTTAAAGACTGTGAATTGCACTTCATGTACACGAGACTTTCCCAGCAGAACTCCAGGCCCAAGGTCTGTAACACATCTAGCAGGGTAGGTATGGCATTGAGTAAGTGTGTGTGTGTGTGTGTGTGTGTGTGTGTGTGTGTGTGTGTGTGTGTGTGTGTGTGTGTGTGTGTGTGTGTGCATGCATACCCATCACATGCACATGTTTGTTTGAGCCTTTCATGGACAGTCAGAGATCCTATTTCAAGGCAAGCTATAACCTTAGGATAGCAGTGTAATGCATACTTTTGTGCATGGCTCTGAATGTGTGAGTAGGTAAACAAAAAGAAAGCTGCACTCCTGTGCATGGAATAATAATAGACAAGGAGAAAACATGAATGAATATGAAAGTGTTTAATGCTTCTCAACATATGGTCAAACACTCTAGCTGTGCTTGGCAGAATAATATGTTGGAGATCTCAGAGTCCCTCATGTGGCCATGGAGAACAGGACAAGAATAACACGTGTAAACAGTTTAAATCCCTCTCCACCACTAGACCGACTTCACAACACGTGGTAAAAGACTCCCTCTACTGGTGACTGTAGGTAAAAGTGTGGGCAAAATTGTAAACTGATTTTACATGAAAAGGCAATGTAAAAGTTGGTTCAAATTATTCGTTGTCTTTATCCAATAAAATAATTCTGTTCTTCTATTAAACTTTTTTAAAAATAATATTTAACCAGTTTAGTTTATGCATAGTGAATAAAAACTCAACTTTTTACATTTTAGAAATATATTAATGATAGCAGTAATATAGAGAGATGTATAAAGTACTAGAGATTCAAACTTATGGTAAAGTACTAGGGATACATACTTAAGGTAAAGTGCAAGTGCTCTATCAAAAAAGTGACTTGAGCAAAAGTTGAAGTGCTGTTTAAGCACCATACTTAAGTGGAAGTACTAAAGTATTCAACATCTTTTGTACTTAAGTATTGTAAGTAGTTTATTCTAAAATATACTACTAAAATACTGAAAGTAAAGGTAAAAGTATTGTCTTATGTGGTTATAAAAAAAAGCAGTCAAAAGACTCATATTATTTTGTTTATTTTAAATATCTTTTTTGGGGCACGTGATTAAGCAGAACAAAATAAAAACATGGTTTACGATTTATAACATATATATATATGTATTAATATATGTGTGTGTGTGTGTGTGTGTGTGTGTGTGTGTGTGTGTGTGTGTGTGTGTGTGTGTGTGTATATACAGTTGAAGTCACAATTATTAGTCCCCCTTTGATTTGTTTTATCAGTATGTCTGATAATATTTTTTCTTCTGGAGAAAGTCGTATTTTTTTTATTTTGGCTAGAAAACAATTATATGAACAGCTTTTTACATCAACAAATGCAAACATGGAGGTAGAATTTCTGAGTTTTCCATGTTAAAAACATACTAAAGTGCTCTCAATGCAGGCAGGCAGCACTGTCTTCTTTGGTCGTCTGAATGATGACAGCCCAGCTTCTTCAAACCTGTGATAGAGCCATCTGCTGCTCTGACAGTGATAATGTGTGTTTGAAATGATTTGTAACATTTTTATAATTTTAACGAGTAACTATGCAGCACATAAAAATCTACCGGTGTAAAAGTTTTAAACTCATAGAAAAATGTACTGAAGTAAAAGTGGAAGTAGAAGAAAAAACAATACTCCATTAGAGTACAGATACAGCCTTTTAGTACTTAAGTACAGTAGTGAAGAAGTTCTACTTCGTTACTATACATCTCTGGTAATAGATATTTTAAAACAATATCACTTTTAAATCTTACTGACCCCAAATGTGTGAAAATAAGTATTCACAAATAAAAATGATCAAAGGAAGAAAAAAAAAACGTAATCATAATTGTAATATTTAAATATTTTAATAAACTGAAAAGTAACATTATACAGTTTACTTTATTATAGTTAACATTATAAAAATATGTATTACTATAATAATTTAATCTTTGGTTTAAGTATTTGTAATAATAATAACAACAACAACATTATTATTTATTTAGTGTTGACGAACTCTGTTTGAAAACTATACATTCAAATGTAAAACCAAACCATATAAAAACATCCATGTACTGATTTTGTAGTAAAGTAAGGTTTGTTACCTGTAGTGCTTTTACTCCAAGGCAACTCCACCATCATCTCTAGATAGTTGCGAGTGAGGGCGTACTCTGGCATAGACTGCGGCATCTTTTTTAATCTGTGAGCAAAAATACAATAGTATAATTTGAAAATATGTATTATTATTATTATTAAGTTAATCATTATTATTTGCTAAGATTTTTAGAAGATGGTGATAAAATCCTGGAAAGCAAAAGCTTAGTGGGGCGAATATGAACGTGTTATTATTAATTTATTACATGACTATCTGGAATACTTGATTCGGATCGTTTTCTTGTGACATTCCAAATATTATTCTGAGTTAAACACTACTAAAACTAATAACACAGGCTCGTGTAGGTACTTTTCAATCACCTTAGCCATCAGTGAATGAATAAGTTCACATCTATATACATGATTGTCTACCACAGTGGTTCTCAAAGTGGGGTTCGGTACCCCCTGAGGGGTCGCGGGGCAATGAAGGGGGGTCGCCTGGTGATTTCCAAAAATCGATTTATTTTTATTAAACCATAAGAATTAACATATTTTATCCATAACTATACTGAAAATAAAAATAGTTGTTTATAGTTACTATATACTATATAGTTACTATAGTAGCTTATAGTTACTAGTTCTATTGAATTGTGACCCCTGGGGTAATTACATTATATTAAAGGCAGCAATAGCGTCAGATGCATTTTGATTTTATAACATCAGGTTATACTTTCTGGCACATTTAAAGCACTGACACAAATTTAATTGGTGTGTCTGCGTCATTGCATGCAAGGTTTCTGTATTTATAACCACCTCAGAGGATATTGGGGGTCACGAGTCACTGGCATTGTTATTTTGGGGGTCGCGGGCTGAAAAGTTTGGGAACCCCTGGTCTACCACAACAGTTTTTGACTGTTTGGCGCCATCTTGTGACCATATAAAACTTAGGCTAGTCCATCAGCTCTATTCACCCGTTTTCATTTCTGTCAGCTTTGCATTTAATCAAAGAGTTAATAAACTATTACAGCTCAGATCTTTTTTTTTGTCTAATTTTTATGTTTTATAGCAAGTAGCCATAGAGTAATAAGCAGGAAAAAGTACACCAGGGGGGTTGCCTTTGAAGAATGAAGCCCTTAATAAGCCTGTCATACTTTATTCTGAGTTAGCAACCACTTGGAAGAACTTTATGCCTTACTTAATGATTAAAGTAAACAAAATTACTTTTAATTGGATTTTAATCCATGTAAAACAGGAGGGTATGATCCCGAAGAAGGGTCACTGTCCTACAGAGTTTAGCTCAAATTCTAATTAGCACATCTGATTAAGCTAACTAAGGTCTCTTTAGACTCCCTGAAAGCTTCTAGGCATGTGTTTTGGAACTGGCTGGATCTAGATTTATAAAACATCTGCCTTCCAGGAGGATAATTAGACACTCTTGAGGATCTAAAAACTACAGATAAAATGACAAGTCCCTTACTATTTAAAATGCAGCTAAAATATGAACATGATTAGCTGTAAAATGAGCATTACACACCGTCTGAGCTCTTTGAGACAGACGCGCAGAGCTGCCTCAGGCATAGCAGCTGCCTTCACCTTTCTCTCCAGCAGAGCAGTGTCATCACTGTCCTCATCCTCCACCTCTTCATCTAGAGAGAACTGGCGACCGGGGAACACACCACCTTTACGGATGGACAGAACCTAGGAGAAACCAAACAAAACTGTGACTCAAACAGGAAGCTGTGGATGAGTTTGTCTGTGCTAATTTTTATGTTGTCCTACTCTTTTATCATCATCCGGTCTGAGTTTGCGGGTCTTTTGAAGCAACTTGAGGCCCTCAATCTGTCTGGTGAGCAGCGGAAGGGCCTTCTTAAAGCGTTCCTCCAAGTCTACTGCATCCAGAACCTGCCATCAACACCAACATTAAGTTTTTTGAAACTATTTAACTTTTTTTTTTCATTTCTATTTACTTTTTACACCATGCCAGCAACAAGGCTATCGTAAGGACAACCTCTGAATAAACCAAAAAAAATTAAAGGGATAGTTAATCTAAAAATTAAAATGAACTTTATACATACTTTATAAAATATGTACTCACCCTCAAGTGCTAACAAACCTTTTTGTTAGATTTTTTTTATGTTGAACCCAAAGATGCCATTTTTTTTTTTTTTTACTTTGGAAATCATTAATTATTATTGAAAAACTAATACAAAATAAACACAATGGAGGTCAATGGTTACAGGGTTCCAACATTTTTCAAATTAACTTATTGTTTAACAAACAAAGCAACTCCAACAGGTTAGAGATGATTGAATTCTGAATAAATGATTACAACATTTCTGTTTTGGGTAAAATATCCATTTAACGAAAAGTTATAATAGAAAGAATAGATGTATCGCAGATTGCATACTTTTGCACTACTCTAAGCCATTTTGTAGTATAAATAGTGAAAATTCTAAAAAGAATACCCAGATGATGCACTTTTTCAACTGATTTCTAGCATTCATAAGGTTGGATTACATTATTTATTTAGGAAAGCTTAAAAAAATATTTTGCAAAGATTAAATTACACCCCCTATAGACTAAACAAACACAGTTTCAAGACCTCTGCCATGTGTCAAAAGTGTTAAATGTCTACTGGGACACTATTGTGCTCTGAAACTGTCCAGTTTTGGAGACATTCTAAAAGTTTGTCATTGCAACATCTTCTGAAATATTAAATAATTTGATTAATCCACATGCTAAAAGTTGGATATTAGGTGATATCAGTTCACTTTAATTGGCCCACCACAAAAGCTATTTTATTTTGCTTGCAAGAACTGCAGCTAAAAAATGTACACTTAAAAATGAAAATCTAAAAACCTGCCTGAGAGAAAACACTGGATTAATGAACTTCTATCTAACAGTACCCCAGAAAAAAACTATTGTATTCGGTATTCGGGTTTTATTTAAGACCCTTTTCTTGACATATTACCTCTATTAGACTTTAATAATTGATTATTTTGAATAATAACTGTTAGTTTTGCTAGTCCTTTTGTTTTTGTTGTTCTTACTTTATCTTATTTTATGTTATTGTTTTAATTCAATGTTTTATCACATTTTAAATGCAATTTATTTGTGCATCATTTCTGGACATTTTTGTTTTTATTTATCATTTCCATCAACCATTGCGAGTATCTTTATGTAACATCAAAATGAGCAATGTTTTGGCAAAATTTGTGACATTTACTCCATGTATGGATGGGAGGGGTGTATTTGTTTTATATGATTATATTATATTATTATTTTTCTTCTGCTAATTGTTAAAAAAAAATTCAGGTATTCTTTGCATTCTTTCATTCTACACAATGTTATGTATTTTTTCAAAAAACACTTATTTGAAAAAAAAAAAAGGATAGCGTAAGCTAAATTTTCCTATGTCCAAAATTATGCAGCATGGCCACACTTGAAAAAGTCTAGAAGAATGAACAATTACACTTCTTGTACCTGCAGTTTCTCTTTGTTGGAAGTGCGGATCATGGCAGCCAGGACATCAGGAAGAGTTTCTTTGGGCAAACTGTCCAACAGCCTCCTGAGTTTTGCGACCACAGGCACCGACATATCCAACATCCCAACCAGCTGAACAAAGAGAGGCCAGAGGACATTCTCAGAACACTGAATGAACAGCCTACATGCAGTGAATCATCCTGCAGCATTTGTCAAAGAATGAAGCCTTCATATCCATTCAGTGGTAAATTATGACTCACTGTATAGATGACTGGTGCCAAAGAAGGGGAAGACAAATCTCATTCATCTTATTTTCAGCCATTATAAAAAATACGTCATTGGATTTAATGCATTTTTAGCTGTATTTTGAGGAAATTGCTGGCTGCAATTAACAACCATTTTTAAATGGCAGACTATCAAAAACAAATTCAGCTAAGATTAATTAAGATTTTGTTATTGATTGATTGATTGATTGATTGATTGATTGATTGATTGATTGGTTGATTGATTGGTTGATTGACTGATTGGTTGATTGGTTGATTGACTGATTGGTTGATTGACTGATTGGTTGATTGGTTGATTGGTTATTAGTTCACTAATTGATTGAAGGTAATTAATACTTTTATTAAGAACAAAACCTATCAGTAAAAGAAGGTAAAGCTGTTTATGTACCAAATAAATATTGTTCTTTTTTTATATAATGATAAAAAACCAAAATACATCCAAAAACATGTCAACAAAATGTTCACAAAAACTCACTAATAAAGAGAAAAAAAGAGAAGACATAACTAGTACTAATTTATCAAACATGTATTTTTTTCAGTAACATGTATGATAATACAAGTATTTTAACAACATCACCACATGATATATAAATACAGACCTAGACTGGAAACAATAGGAAACAATAGGGAAAAAAGGAAAATTATGATAATTTACTATTAGATACTATTAAATACTATAGTAATGTTACTATTAGAATGATTTTCTTAAGGATCACGTGACCCTTATGGCTAAAAGTTTAGTTTTTGGAACGAATTCCATTCTATAAATAATTATATTATATTGAGAAGGGTCTTGACCAGGAGCAGATCAGGTGCAAGATGGACTGCATACAATGCTTTTCATGCGCACACCTAATCCTAAGCCTCACAGTGCCGTCACTAGCACCATTGAGTGCATTGTGTCTGACATTGCATGTCTGATATTTGCAGTCTCAGGTTGCAAATCCAAGTCTGCTTCCAGATAATATTAGATTTTATGAAGCTATATTATTATATTATACTATATACAATAGCACCAAATCAATAATATCTATGACTTCATGACACTGTGCAAAGCTTTTTATAGACTGTCTCACAGAATATAGAGAGAAACACATGTGGCTTAAGCACTGACCTGTACAGCCGCCTGATAGAACCTCTGTGACAGCTCTCCCAGCTCTCCGTCAGCTGGATCTCCCTCTGTGTACTGCTCTAGTTTGTCCAGCTGTTCCACCTCGGCCACGGGGAAGGGTCTCTCTCTCATCAGCTGGCTCACTCGAAAGCGACACAAGCCTGTGATGAGCAGTGTGTAGTGAGGCTTCGGCCAGTTGCTGCCCACAACTTGAACCGCCAATCCTGCTGTGCCAATACTGAGAAACCAGAAGCACAGATTGAAAAAATGAGATCTTGTTTTGCATAAAATCTAATTTGTGATATCTGTGTAGCTGTTCATGACAGGCACACACCAATACAGTTTTGCTCGTATGTTTACAAACTCTGCAATGGGCGTAACGTTAAAAATGTTAATAAAATAAGAGGAATTGCATGTTATTTTTATTTAAAATAGTGCTCAGCATAATTGAGTACACCCTATTTTGAAAATGAATATTTGTATCTATTTCTCAGTGAATATAGGCAATGTATTTTGGTGCATTTAAACAAAACTGATTTATTATACAGATATATTGATTAAAATAATATTTAATCACCAAACATATTTGGAAATTGAAAGATAATATGATTAAATCCAAGGAAAATATTGCAAAAGAAATAAAATAAATGAAAAAATTACAACCTACAAAATTTCAACTAATTTTTTCAATTTTTTGCTTCTCTTGAATTTTCCTATTTTTTTAAATTTGTATTTAATTTTTATCTATAACATATAAATTTGGGTGTGCTAGTTTTTGGACCGTTATTATCAGTTATTTTGTTAGATAAGGTCCAGATTTGCCTTTAGTACTGACTAATCTAATGTATTTGGACAAATATAATATTGTATAGCTTCCTATTTAAAATTTTAATTTTAAAAATAGATTTGTGAGGGGTGTATTTATATATGCTGAGCACTGTATGCTGAATAAGCTTTTTTACATAGCATGATTACGTGTAATCCACAGCATAAAATAATAACTAAATGTATAACAAATTTGTTCAAAATGTTAAAAGTTTCCATCCTCCCTGAATTCTATGTTAATAATACTGCTTATTCCTCATTGTAAAGATGTAAAAAGACATTGTAAAAATGGTAGAAATAAAAAGAAATTGCACTTTTTTTGCTACTCAGACAGAACAAACAAATGAACTTGTTTTTAAATTTTAAAAAAGTTTAAAAATTTTTAACTTATGTAGCTAACAATAACTAGGGAGAAATGTAAACCTTTGTAAAATATTCAGTTATAATAGCTTATTCAGAACAATGCTGAAAGAAAACCATGCATTTTATTTGATTGCCCTTCTTTTTTATTATTATTATTAACATTTTGCCTTTTCTGCAAGGAGTGTATAAACCTATGAGTAGAGCTGTACTTAAACAGGGATTTAAATTAGAATTATAGATAACAAATAAATAAATAAGTAAATAAATAAATAAATAAATCACACTATCAATACTTTTCTCTTGTTTCTACTTAAAACGTTTTAGACACTGAGTATATATTACAAAAGCTAAAGTTAATTGTTAAGTTTAAAAATGATTAAAGTTTATTAAAGAAGTTGATGTGCAGTATGTGACTGTATGCTGAGCAATGACATGTTTTGCTGCTTTTTGAAAATGAAAGCATTAAAACATTATTTAGATTAAAGCAGAGAGCTGTAAACAAAGAGAGCATTTTAAGGAATCACAACACAGCTCAAATATACTTTCACACTGGAGTACTGTGGAATACCTTCAATACTGGAGAAGCATTCCAAAGTTATTTAGATTTATATTTGTATGTGTATGAGGTCACTGAAATTAACTGATTTAAAAATGAATGAGGTAAAGTTGGCTTTATATTTGCACATTCATTCAATGACAACTTGTGACATACTTCCTACAGTATATTGTTTGCCATGGTACTTTGAATATTCTACTAATAATGTACTCTAGTATCAGTACATTCCACTGGGCTGCACAATAAATTGTTTCAACACAATATCACAATGTGCGCATTTGCAATAGTCACACTGTAATAATATGCAATGTTGAGTCTGAATTATAGTTGACAAGGACCCAAAGAATTGCAGAATTGTATTTAATAACTCTATATTTAAATGGAATTTATATGATTTATGCTAAATAAAAATAAAAACATTTCTTACTTAGAAATCTCAAAGTCAAAACAATATTATTTCACTAACCCCACTGGCAGATCATTTCCTTAAAACTCTTAATTTTCACTTATTTTATTCTGACTGTGAAAACTAAACAATATTTTTACTTGGTCTTTTTTGATATTTAGACTATAATAGAGACAAAAAGAAAGAAAAGCATTTTGTTTGCATTGTGATAATTACATTTTTGTACCTGAATACTGTTAGATTCCCCAGAAACCCATCAAATAGAGCTATTCAAACTGTTTTGTGAAACTGTATTCATATTGCATTTTTTAATCACAGAAAGAAAATATTGCAATATCAGATTTTTCCAATATCGTCCAGCCCTACATTTTACTGATATTTTACTAATTTCTGCAAATATTTCTCCATACAGACAGACAAATATGGTTTCAGTGTTGTTCATTGAGGACTTGGATTTATTTTCTTCACTTCATAAAGAGAAAAACCTTAGAAACTTTGATGCACTACAAAAATTTTCATGATTTTTAACATTTTATTACATTTCCATTATTTATTTGTTTACTTCTCACATTCCATTGATCGATGACAGAGCAAAGCAGACTCACAAGGTTAAAGTCCATCTACAGCTCAAACGATTTTTCTAGAAAACAAACACTGCTACACCGTCTCTGACATGGTCAAATAAAAATGAATAAGACTGTAGGTTAAAGTTAACGATCTGAGAGAGTAAAGTTCAGTACACATAAAAATGTAACTGTCATCCTCGTCAGCCATCACCATTACAATCGTCCCATGGAAAAAAAACACAGCTGCTCATTATATACTATAAAGTTCGCAATGAAATAAAAGTTATTATATTACTTATTACATTGTAAAACCAAAATTAAATAACAACTGAACCACCTTCAACTGGTTTCGCAACAGAAGTTTGGTAACTCAATGACAGCTGCACCGCACCAAACCAGCAGCGGGTCTGTTTTCCTCCGCCACCGAACCCACCTGTGTAAAGACGGCAGCTCGTCACTGTCGTGCTCAGGGTCTCGGGTGTTGGGAATAACCCCGATTATGGTGCTTTTCAGCGAGGTTCCCTTCAGCAGTCTGCTCTTCACTAACTGCATATTTCTCGCCGTATCGACGCTGACTCTCATGGTCGAGCCTGGTAACAGCACTCCATCATGAGTGCACAGCAAAGGTAGCCGGCTGGGGATTTGAATACCACTGTTGGATGACATTGTTAAGGGTTTGAATAAATGTTTACAGTTTAAAACTAGTAATCGCGCTGCACTATGGTGTCAGGAACGCCTTCATCGTACGACAAACTGGGGCAAATGAAAACAGGAAGTAGGAGCTACGGCAAGAGCGTTAGGACATTCTTGGAGTATGGTACAAACGAAAACACCTACTTGTGTGAAAGTACGCGGAAAGCGGCCAAATGTGTCCCGTGCTTTATCATTCGTAGTGTTTTTATAAGGCTGTAACTTGGGAGAACGCCTTTGCAAAGTCAGAAAACGGGGGATATTTGAGTCATGGGGAAAATTCACGCGGCTCTTTTCCAACGGGGCTGTTGGAAAACTTCAATGGTTGAATATTAAACGAGATAAGTGCCTAAAAAAGGCCAATGTTTACAACAGACCATAATGTACAATAAGTAAAACAAATATTTTTTAATTAAAATTATCCAAATTATATTCATTCAGTAAATCACAATCGCATTCAATAAATCACATTCACATACATATTTCTATAAATATATATTTGGTATATCCTTTTTGGTTTCTGTTAAATGAGTTATCAATTATAATCTATGAATAAAATGCATTATACAACACAATTATATTATTTATTACATTTTAAGTTTCCTTCGGTGTTTTATTTTATTTCCTTTGTAATTTAAATTTTTCAGATGCCAAGGAATTGGCTAATTTTAGATTAAATTTTTGTGTATATTATTTTATAATATATCCTGAGTAATATACATTTTAATAATGTAAATGTTATATATTAAACAGTATATTCTTAAAACTGTACTTTTTAGTCTAATGATACATTACCTAAGCACTTCTTTTAGTTAGTCTACACTGCTTAGTCAGCTTCATATAAATATTCCAGCAGGCGTCATCACCTTCACATAAAAACTGTGTCTTCTTGATACATTGTCACGAAACATTGCCAAACATTCATTCATTCATTTTCTTTTCGGCTTAGTCTCTTTATTTAACTAGGGTCGCCACAGCAGAATGAACCGCCAACTTATCCAGCATGTTTTACACAGCGGATGCTCTTCCAGCTGCAACCCATCACTGGGAAACACCCGTATACTCCCATTAACGCATACACTACAGACAATTTAGCTTATTCAATTAATCTATATATAGCGCACGTGTTTGAACTTGTGGGGAAAACCAGAGGACCCAGTGCAAACCGATGCAAACACAAGGAGAAGATGCAAACTTCACACAGAAACGCCAACTGACCCAGCTGAGGCTCGAACCAGCAAACTTATTGCTGTGAGCCGACAACGCTACCCACTGCACCACGGCACGGTCCCACAATATTATTTATTATAATTTTAAGTTTCCTTTGTAGTTTAACTATTTCAGATGCCAAGGAATTGGATAATTTTACATTACATTTTTGTGTGTCTGTAATATTCTTTTAGAATATGAGTAATATACATTTTAATAATACTTATAATGTAAATGTTATTTATTAAATAGTATATTTAGTCTTAAAACTTTACTTTTAAGTCTAACGATAAATTACTTCAGCCCTTCTTTTAGTTATCTACACTACTTAAAATCAGCTACATATAAATATTTCAGCAAGCATCATCACCTTCACATAAAAACGGTCTTGATACATTGTCACGATTCACTACTATATAATAAAGCCAGGCAGGCCTTAAAAAATGAGACAATTGTTTCAATCCAAACACAAAATACCCATTAGAGGGAAATATTATTGAAATTGAAAAAATATGGATACTAATTGTAAAACTACCTGGTCAATACCCTTTAAAGTTTGTCTTTTAAATAAGGTTAAAGAAGTGCATTTTAAAATACTTCACAAAATGTATCCATGCAAAGTAACTTTTTCTAAATGCATGGATATTGATAATCCCTGCACATTTGGTAATATACATGGGGAAAACTTATCTCTTTTCTATTTCTGTAATGTCTTTCTTCAATTTTGAAATGATGTTAGTGACGTGTTATTTGGGCAAAGAAATAGTAATTACAGACCCTCTTTAAAAGACATAATTTGCTCTTTTTCTCACACACACACACACACACACACACACACACACACACACACACACACACACACACACACACACACACACACACACACACAAAAACATTCTAGAATGTTGTTAATTTTTACATCTTACAAGGTAATTTTTTTTATTAATTAACAGAAAATTGCGAATTTTATACAAAAATGCAATATACATTTTAATAGAAACGGAAATGGAAAGTCTCTAATGCAAATTAAAAACAAAAAGAATGACTTGATGTTAAATTTCATGGAGGTATTTTATCCTGGTACTGATCCGCCTGGTGTAGTCAATGATTGTGTCCTAATTTATTTTTTTCTCATAGTACTTTGTAATACTCTATTTTATCTTTCTTTTTTCTTTTTCTCCACCTGTTATATTTTTGTTTTAATATTATTTCTGGATCTGTTTTTGCAATTCTGTAATGTTCCTGGATATTTATATCTGAATTTGTATTAATACCTTATGTAATGTTTCAAAGCTTATAATAAAACATTAAAATATAAAACAGGTAGGCCTACAGGCATGTAAGTGAAAGTTGACAGTGTATCTGAAATGAAACCAAACCCAGAATGACACATTCTGAACACTCGGGGGTGATAGTGAGAAGTTTATTCCCTAAGCCAAGTTACAACAGTTACCAGAACATTCTGTGGCAGGAGTCCAAATAAATAACCTACATTAAAAAATCTGTGTATAAAACATATGCAAACCTGATATCAAACCCTCTCGATCAATCTTTTAGAAAAAAAAGTTTAACAGGAGTACTTTGGTGCAGTCTTTCAACATTGAAACAGCAATAAAGCACAAAAGTAAACAGTCTCCGGGTAAAAGCAACAGTGCCGACTAAGCCAGCAGTCAGCACAAGATTTGCATGCTAATGAAATGTGTACAAAAAGAAGCTCCACGTTTTTTTACATCTCACCTAACTGACATTTACAACACGGCAATGCTAACATACTGCTTTGGCATGTGAAAAAATATCTAATTTCCTCAGAAATAAAAGTCACAGTGCAAAGACTTTTTGTGGAAATAACCAATATAAAATGCTACAGCAATTAGCCAAAGCTGCTCTCCTCCATAAAAGCACACGCACAGTGCACTGCACACATGAAGATTTATTAGCAAAATGCTGCCTAAATATGCAAGATGGCGGGCGGGTGGATGTATGGAGGTTTGAATGACGGAGAGCAATAGCTGCAGGGTCAGTAGAGTGTCTTCCAAGTGGTTTGACTGCTGCTGTGTTTTTCAATATGGCAAACACCGGTGGAGGCAGTCCATGACTTCAATAGGACAAGAGGCACACAAGCATGCTGCGTGTCACTACATAAACCAGTTAACACCCTACAACAGCAACACGGAGACAGGATTAGATCCGCTAAGATCTGCTGCTATGTTGTTTTCCTTTCTTTCCTCCTGTTATAGACTTCACAATCTAGAAATGAGCACAGAGAAAGAAGAATCTCTTATAGAATCAGTTAAAAAAACAAAACAATGCATTGTCATGTTATTAACATTAATGTTTGGGCTAACCACAGTTAAAGATATGACAAAGAATTGGGGAAAAAGCACAGACCAGGCATGTCCAGGCGAGTAAAAGCATGTGGGCTTTGCTTTCTAAGGTACTCTACGTCCTTTAGAAAACCTCAAAGCCTGAATCATGGCAACGTCTCATTCATCATGTAAAGGATAAAGACGTTGATTCAATACCCTAGTTTTTTTTTTTTTTGTCATTCACAAAGGCTGACGGTCGACCACAGACACGCATCAACAAACAGCAACATTTTCCGACTATTTGTTTTGCTACTGTGCATAAATTTTGGGGTTGCGCAACTAAGGTTATCAACAAATATTTAGCGGACTGGTGGAAGAACCCTATGTGTGGTTGGAGGCCAAAAATTCCCTGAAACTTTCCAAGTGGTGACAATCATTAGATGGACCTCAACTGTCTTACCTCAACCCCCCCAAAAAAACACCAATGAGTAAGTTGGAACCGTAATTCCCAAAAAAATCCAGATCCAAAAAAACATGCAGTCTTTGTTGGATGAATTGATTTAGTGGGTTTAAACAGAGATAAATGTATAGCCAATCAATAGCTATGTTTCAGTTCGAAACTGTTAAGTGTGCTGAAAATTTGAATGTTTTATCATGTGTGAATAAAATGAGTTTCAGCTCTGAGAGCAAAATTAGTTGGATTAAATTTACTAAAACGAAAGAACAAGTCTTAACTTGAGGCCATGATTTAAGTAAAATGAGTAAACAAATTCAAAAACTGTGGGCATTATATATATTATTTAACAAAACAATATATTTATTACTGGGGCGACGCAGTGGCGCAGTAGGTAGTGCTGTCTCCACACAGCAAGAGGGACGCTGGGTCACTGGTTTGAACCTCGGCTCAGTTGGCGTTTCTGTGTGGAGTTTGCATGTTCTCCCTGCGTTCGCGTGGGTTTCCTCTGGGTGCTCCGGTTTCCCCCATAGACCAAAGACATGCGTTACAGGTGAATTGGGTAGGCTAAATTGTCCGTAGTGTATGAGTGTATTAGTGTGTGTGTGTATGTTTCCCAGACATGGGTTGTGGCTGGAAGGGCATCTGGTGCGTAAAAACGTGCTGGATAATTTGGCAGTTCGTTCCGCTGTGGTGACCCCAGATTAATAAAGGGACTCAGCCGACAAGAAAATGAATAAATGAATGAATATTTAATACTATTTTAATACTATACAATACTATGCATTTAGTTTCTATTATATTTCTTTTATTAATCTAGGGTTGTCACAACAGAATAAACCGGCACTTATCCAGCATATGTTTTACGCAGCAGATGCCCTTTCAGCTGCAACCCATCACTGGGAAACACCCATACACACTCAATCACACACATACACAGTTTTGCTTACACAATTAACCTACAGCACATGTCTTTGGACTTGTGGGGTAAACAGGAGCACTGGGAGGAAACCCACGCACAGGGGGAGGTCATGCAAACTCCACACAGAAATGCCAATGGAACGAGCCGAAGCTTGAACCAACGACCTTCTTGCTGTGAGGCGATTGTGCTACACACTGCGCCACCGCATTGCTATACAATACTATATTTAATTTAAAAAAATGAGAATAAAGTCTTAATTTGCAGCCATAATTTAATTAAACTGTTGCTACAATTTACTATGACAAAAAACCCCATAAAGGTATAGTTCACACAACAATTACAATTTACTCACCCTCAAGTGAGTCCAAACCTTCATGAGTTTTTTTTTTTATTCCGTTGAACACAAAAAAAGATATTTTGAAAAATGTCGGAATACTGGAAACAATTGACATCCATAATAGAAAAAAAATACAATGGAAGTCAATGGTTACTGATTTCTAACTATTTTCTAAATATCTTCCTTTTCTGTTCAAAAGAATAAAGAAACTCAAACAGGTTTTGAACAAGTGAAGGGTGAATAAATGGTAGCAGAATCTTTATTTTGTCACAGACAGAATCTGGGGCCATTTTTTTGCTATTTCTGCTGAGAATTTTGTCAAAAATCTGTGGATTTATGTAGAATAATTTTGGAAGTATGTCGTAACAAACCTTAATATATGAAATGAAAAATATTACCTTCTTAACTTTTTATTTAATTGGTTTTATTTTATTTATCTAATTAGCTCCACTTATTTAGTAAACAAAGCAAGTCTCTCGTATAATATAGCTTCTAAAAGACAAAAAGACAATAAAAAAGTATTACTTTACAAACTGTATTGTAAATATATCATATAAACATTTTTATACAAGTCAATAATAATACTGAAAGTCATTTAAAAACTGAATGAATATAAATGTACATACTTTTACATAGACTCAATAATGGGCAGAAAATCTGCAGATTTCTGTGAGCGCAAGTTCTGTGTGGGCCTAGTCATGACTTAAATAAAAACAAGTGAACAAATGAGTAAATCATGACTGTATTTAACTAAAAACAAAAATTAACTAATATTATTTACTAATAAAATGCATTCAGTATTTGGGCTTCTGGCATAGTTTATGAACACGTTTTCTTCTCTGTACTATCTACCAATTCATTTCATATGATTTTTTTGCACATTTTAAGATTTTATGCCACCTTGACATTCCCATCTGACATTTTTTCAACAATGCACACACAAATACAGTTGAAGTCAGAATTATTAGCCACCCTTTGATTTTTTTTTTTCTTTTTTAAATATCTTCCAGATGATGTTTAACAGAGCAAGGAAATTTTTACAGTATGTCTGATAATATTTTTTCTTCTGGAGAAAGTCTTAATTGTTTTATTTTGGCTAGAATAAAAGCACTTTTTAATTTTTAAAAAACATTTTAAGGTCAAAATTAATAGCCCTTTAAGTTATAATTTTTTTTCGATAGTCTACAAAACAAACCATCATTATGCAATAACTTGCCTAATTACCCTAACCTGCCTAGTTAACCTAATAAACCTAGTTAAGCCTTTAAATGTCACGTTAAGCTTCATAGAAGTGTCTTAAAAATATCTAGTCAAATATTATTTACTGTCATTATGGCAAAGATAAAATAAATCAGTTATCAGAAATGAGTTATTAAAACTATTCTGTTTAGAAATGTGTTGAAAAATGTTTCTCTCCAATAAACAAAAATTGGGGAAAAAATAAACAGAGGGGCTAATAATTCTCACTTTAACTGTACATGGATAAAAACATAGATTTCTTTCAACGTTTGTTAGATCGATGTTTCATTTACAGTCTCTCAAATGTAAAAGCAAAAAGGTAGTTCCATTAGTATATACAATAGAAACACACTTACAATCATAATTGTCATCCTCTTTTGTGAAGCACTCTTTAAACAGGCAAAGCATGGTCCGATAACAGTTATCAAGGATTGATTTGGGTGTGACTGACTTCCATCCTTTATAATCTTGTTCCGTCAAGTGATCCCAGATGGTTTGTAAGCTCTCTGGACGTTCTCTGACATTCTGAAAGCATACAAAGACACGCTGATTACCACATAACAAATGTCAACAAAGCAAAAATGTCAAGCTGACTGTGAGCCTGATAGCACTAATAGTATGATTTATAATAAGCTGTTATAAAGTCAAATGATATCATTGTTCTAACCTCTTGGTCTTCGTGATTCCCTTCTTTAAAAACCGTCTCAAATTTTTTAAAGAGATTCTCCAGATCAGAGAGGTATTTACGCCGCGTTGGATGCCTCTCTGGCAGTACCCGTAAGACCTTCTTAATGCCCTGTTGACTCACGTAAAGCCACAAATCCTGGAGATCTCTCGGCAGCACTGGCTC
Source organism: Danio rerio (assembly GCF_052040795.2). Taxonomy (NCBI): domain Eukaryota; kingdom Metazoa; phylum Chordata; class Actinopteri; order Cypriniformes; family Danionidae; genus Danio; species Danio rerio. The sequence continues at coordinate 20,059,189 of NC_141038.1, forward strand.
TTCTTCATTACTCGTATTCTAGAGAACACAAAGCGAGAGATTAGACTATAGATATGACGGTTGAAGGAATGAGGAGCAGAGGAACAATAACAATTGGGAAACGTTCAACTTTTTGTGGTTCGCTTGTGATATACAGGCATGTATTAATTTTCAGCATCAGTTTCCAGTAAAATTGTTTAGGCAAGCGGCAACCCTCCGCTCTTCCTCGTGAAGCTAATACGGAAGTAAATGAAACTGCAATTCATCAAAATTCTGCTAGTCCCGGCTCCATAATAGAGCACATTTCTATTGAGCCCACTGTTAAAATGGCCAACTTTACAGCAGAAAAAAAGGTGTTTACAGGCTGTTACAAAAAACGATTTTTGATCATACAGCTATAATAACCCTTCATGATAACTGTGAGGGGGTGAATTTTTTATAACTCATAATTTTCCTTTATATTAATTTATATTAAGTTTGCATAATTAAGGGCGTGGCCACTTGAGTGAAAGCTAGTTCTCGCTGGTCGCCGTCATGTCACCTTAGCTGATTCCAGCTGATTAGCCACTGAACTCGGCGTATATATTGTATTTTTGTTTTGTTTTATGTGGCTTTACACAGTCAGTTGCTTTTTGGAATTATTTATTACAATTTTCAGATGATATGGCATGCTGTGTAAACTTAATTGTGCTCACAACCCATACACGTGGGCTCCATTTCCCAGGTGAGTGAAATTATTTACTTATATACCATCTTTATAAATGTTTTTGTTTTATTTAAGATCATTTATCATAAATACTTTTCTTTAGACCTGTAAAGCACTCCAGAATCTGACAGATTGATTAGCTGTAGGCTCTAGAACAGTCATCTGAAGCGTTGTCATACAGGGTTATGCCTGGATTTCATAAACAGCCTTGCATTTACTAACACAGACTATATTTGAAGTATTTGGAAGTTATTTGCATTTTCCTCCAGTAGAAAACACAACAGTGTTTTAAAAAGACTTAACACTTTAATGATATAGTGTACAACCAAGCACATGTGGTCAGAACATGAGTAATGAAGTATTAAGCGTTTCTCCCAAAGAAAAGCCCATCTAAGCAAAATGCTAGCAGGCGTCAGTAGCACCACTCACGCTCCGCCTCATTGCCCTTGTTTGGTATCCCCCGGTTGGTGCAATGACACACAAACAAAATGGCGCTGGTTGGCCCCGCCTACTTTTAGCTTCCTTTCGATCTTCAGAAACCTATGGGTGACGTCACGGATACTACGTCCATATCTTTTACAATCTTTTTGTTTAGGTCAAAGGATTTATGCAAAGTCAGGTTGAAAAAAGCTGAAATAACACCAGTTTGATCAATTATTTGACAATTATAATAAAATTTTACAATTATAATAAATTCTAGAATTAATAAAAAATAATAAAACGACATTTTAATCTGGATTCATTTCATTTCTTTATAATTTTTTCTTATTATTATTATTTGCCATTTTAAAAGAAACCTATATAGAATGATCATAGGATTTTTTCCTACATTAACACAAAAATGTGGCTAGATATTTATGGAATCAATCTTTCATAGACTATTTTGTAGATTAGTAAATAATGAATAAAATAATAAAATGAATAATAGTAAAATAGATAACATTAACTATTCAATAAATGTCTGATCAAATGGGTTTACTGTATTTTATTTACTGTATTCAGATTTACATTTATAAAAAACACTACTTTTACAACTTAATTTATTCATTTTCTTTTCTGCTTAGTCCCTTTATTAATCTAGGGTTGCCACAGCGGAGTGAACCGCCAACTTATCCAGCATATGTTATTATGCAGTGGATGCCTTTTTAGACGAAACCCAGCAATGGGATACACTCATACACTCAACACCCATACACTCTCACATGCACACTCATACACTACAGCTAATTTAGCTTATTCACTTCACCTATACCACGAATTTGAACTGTGGGGGAAACCGGAGGACCCGGAGGAAACCCACATAAACACAGGGGAGAACATGCAAACTCCAAACAGAAATGCCAACTGACTCAGCCGGGGCTCGAACTAGCAACCTTTTTGCTGTGAGGCAAAAGCGTTACCCACTGCGCCCCCGTGTCATCCTAAAAACACTTTCTAATATTTATTAATAAAAAATGTGGATAAATATTTATAAGATCAATCTTTCATACACTGTTTCAAAGTTTTGTAAAGAATTAATGATTAAAATTAATAATAATGAAAATTCAATTCAAAAAATAAATTCAATAAATAAATAAGATTAATAAATGCTGATCATATGGGTTTAATGTTTTTTACTGTATTAAGATTTACATTTATAAAAAACACCACTTTTAAAACTTACTATATTTATAGACCCGTAGTATTATCTATTTTTAACTACAGATGGCTGCAGCTTTTCCCCCAGATTTTTAAAAATCATTAATATTATATTTCAATTTGTTTAAATACATTTTATTTACATTTTATTAGTTAATTAGTTTATTAGGGGGGCAGGCCAGACTCACAGTGGCCAGATTGACCGTCAGGTCACTGGGAAATGTCCCGGTGCTCCCTATGGCCAGTATATGTATGTATATATATATATATATATATATATATATATATATATATATATATATATATATATATATATATATATATATATATATATATATATATATATATGTCAACATCTTAGAAAAAGTGTTTTGGTTTTTCGTGACCCTTTAAATACGCACAGTGGCAATATTTGCCTTTCAGTTTATCCTAATCTTACCAGAAAACACAGTGCAAAATTACATTAAAAATATTTTGATATAATCCTATAATACTAAAATGTTTAGCTGTATTTTCCCCTCCAGATCTAAATAAGCCTGAGCAGGTTTGTTTGCGATTCACCCTGTATTCAAAAATGCTGAGTCACAGCCCTCAAATCTTTCAGGAAGCCCTAAAAACCGTGACTCTAATCTGGCTGTATTGTAAGTCATGAGTCTCAAATCTGTGTTGATATGTGACAAACAGGAAAAATGAGCTAATTGGTGTGGGACGTTGTGGAGAGTGTGGCTTATGGCCATGGTGGAAACTGAGTCAGAGGGTTGGTTTGGGGACAGTGTCAGTGGGATAAAGGCTTACCACCAGTCTGCTGATGTTTCGCAGTCTGAACACCTCCTCATAACGCACTTGGACAGTGTAATTAATGGGAAAGTGCATTTTCTGTAAATATAAATAGAAAACCTTTCATTGACAAAGCGTTCATTCGGTCAAATACAAGGCATTTAAATGATGTTCACTTCATATACATGTTACGTTGATTCTGAATTATTTTAACCCAACTTTTGGTCAGGTAAAAACAAATGGTTGAGTTATGTCATTAACATTTGTCATTAACATTAACAAATGTCATTAACATTTTAGTATAGGTACACATTCTCACAATCATCTAGTTACTTATACACATGCTTATTATTAACACATTGGCTGTTTAATTGCACTTACAAAGCACATATTCTGCATATCTTCATAATAATACACTATTAATAAGTAGCAAATTAGGAGTTTGTTAAGGCAGAAGTCATAGTTAATAACGGTTTGTTAATAGTAATTTTTTAGCATTTAATATTCTCATTTTCTATAAAATAACGCTATGATTTAAAGCAAAAGGCATCTATTTACCATATAACGTCTCCTTAAGGTTGCATTTAGACTGTCTTGGACTGTTTTCAGAGGTCCACAGAGATCTGGAGCTGCACTACTGCACACTGGTAATAGACAAATAAAACCTAAAGAGAGAGAAGAAGAAAAACGTAGGCTTTAAACATCATATATTTTGCCAATCATGAAAATATTAATAATTTATTGTTTTGTACTTAAATTTTACATGAAATAAACAAATCAAATGAATTGATTTTGATTAGATTAGTCAGATTTGATGGCTTTGTAAATACTTTACAAACATACACTAATGAATAAGGATGGATCTGATATTTATTGGCTGATATTGGGTTGATTTAGTGATATTGGAAATAACATAAAAAGTCTGATACCAATGGTTAATAATTACATGGAAGCAATGATTTTAATAACCTAATGGTATTCAAAAGATGTGCAAAATGATTAATACTTGCAAAAACAAAATATAATCTGTACCAAATGTACTAATATGTACACCATGCTCAAGTGCTGGAAAAAAACTAATGGCTAGTTTGGCCTACAATTAGTATATTTCTGGAGCAGCTCAGTTTATAATGTGCATACTGTAAAGCAACAGCAGTGGCTTTGTTGGTTAAGTTTATTAAATCCTGTTTCAAGACATAGCCTACTGAATAGCAAAAATCCCATTTAAAGATTGCCATATTATAATTTGTTTTTATCTTAACTTGTCCCTCGAGGAATAGCTGTGACTGTAAAGTACTGTATGCAATTGATGCAAACCGATATTTTCTTATTATATTATTGCACTTTGCCTGTATATTCATGAACACAATTGCTTGTAGAGTAAGTAGTTTGACCATTTTCTGCTGTTTATTGTTCCTAGTCATTTCTTCTTTAGGCAACTGAATGGCAAAAACAAGCGCACTTCCGCATTGCAAAATAAGGTCAATAGCCTGGCTGCACCAACAGACTTATATGGCTCACTACTGATTTATTAAAACTTTTTGTTTATCTTTTTTTTTTTTAATTAAATGGAATTTTTCCCCATGATGTTATAACATCTATAGTTGAAGAATAAACCTCTAAATTGCAAGCTAGAAAAAAACAGCAGATCTCAAACACATAAACTAAGTAGCCAGAGCATCTGAAGGGGCAACAGCTTCAACTCCCTCATTCACTCACTCACTCACTCACTCAATCACTGTCCTTCGGTTTTTTCCCAACTTTATCAGGGGTTGCCAAAGCAGAATAAACCACCACAGCTTCAAACCACATGTATTAATTATAAGTCATTTTAAAGCCCTTATTTTAAAGCATGGCTCATGCCTACGATTAGCTAAATTATGCAATCTTAATCAAACTGTTGTAAACTGAGATTGACCCAATAAACCACCTAACATTAAAGCATGAGTAAACGTTTATCGTTGGCATGTGTTAAAGGTCTGATTTCTATGCAGATTATACACAATCACCCCAATCAATCTACCAAATTATCTCTAAATAGACCTTTGTTTTTATATGTCAGTATATTGCAGCCTTAGTTTCAGAAATTGAACTGTATGAAGCTTGTTTGAGGAGAGCTAGCCCTCTCTTTTAATTTAAAGTGATTTTAATCGTGATCCAAACATATAGCATACATGCATGCTTGGTTTGGGACTTGTGGAGCTGTGCATCGATCGATTTGCTCCTCAGTGTTTGAACTCTCAGCAGTGAAAATTAAACCACAGTCAACTGAACTGAACTGAACTTCAACTCTGAAAACTGGACTGACACAGTTTCAATTTACTAGAACTTCTATGTTAAGCTGCTTCTTTGACACAGTCTACATTGTAAAAGCGCTATAAAATACAGATGAATTGAACAGAATGCAGCATGTGCAGTTTTTAATGAGTAATTATACTGTAGAATTCCAAATCTGAAGAATAGTCTGACTTTAGTTTTGTGAAAACCTTTCCAGTAATTCATCTGAAGGAAACAGCAGACTAGCTAAATGAGATGCAGATTCAATCCAGCCAGCAGGTGGAGCTTATGAACAGCAATGATAAAGTGTTTCTTGGGTTACCACTGTAAACATATAAGCGCTTACCAACACTACAACAACACTTGTATATGAATCATTTAGAGGCACAATGAACAGAAAATAAATCCCACGTCAATTTTTCCAAAGACTGATCTGAATCATCACATATTTGAAACAATTCTCAAACGGCTCGCGGCTCATCTTTATATCCTAACAACCAAAGTTCCTTTAAGGTATGCTATATCAGTGGTTCGCAACCTTTTTTTTTTGAGACCCCCTTTTCCCCTGGAAAATATTATAAAGCTCCCCACCACATTTAATGATATTATCGCTCATATGAATTTGCAGTAAAAATGACAAAAATGTAGTTTTCAAACAAACCGTGTGTTTATTACTATTTCTAGATATGTTTATGCACAAATAATAGCCTAATGTAAAATATAAAAGCAAAACATCAGTAGGCCATTTGTAACTGAAAAACGAAAGCCTTTGTCCATTTTAAATTTGCCCTATTTGAAATTCAATAACAAAAATATCAGTATTCACACTGGTGTGTAAGAGAAAAAAAATAATATGGCTATTACAATTTACCACTTGCATGTCATTTGTTACGCTTCATCGATCAGTGTGAGGATTGCTGCTGGCAGTAAGTAATAATTTGGTCAATAAGTGGGAGTTGTCTGAGAATGTCTTACTATTTAAACAGCCTCATGCATTCATAAGCAAGAACTTTGGCGCAGATAATGCACTGTGGCTGGATCAGGGACTCTTTGCTTTGAGAAAATGGAATAAAACAATAGTTCAGCTAACTATCTTGGTATTTCCTGCATTTCTGCTTTCCAGTATTGCTAGTGCTGTGACCCGAAATGTTTGAAGCTCACTCACCTGGGTCTAGAATGCTTGGGTCATTACTATTAGTGAGACTTGGTGTTTTTTTGTTGAGGACGAATTACAAATTTGTCCATTTTTTTGGTGAACCAGGGGATAAAATGAGCTAAGGCAACGTGATCGTTCTCCTAATTTTCCACTGCTAAAAATGTAAAAATATGACTCGACTCCCCTACAGAGCTCACTGAGGCCCCCTTGAGGGCCGGGACTCCCCTGTTGGGAACTGTTATTCTATAACATTTTCTTCTACAAAGCAAACATACAGTTTTTTACAGTAAATACTATGCAATTTTGGATGCACCAACAGATTCTTAGGGCTTATTTAATCACGCAAACTTTTTCTCCATAGTAAAAAGGCTTGTGGATTTTAATTCGGTCCTCTGTATAGAATTAATACTAATATTCAAGTAAAATGCATACCTTTTTTAAATCTTTGATTTCAATTAATCGATGATACTCATATTATTGTTTACGTTTTGCTGATTGTGCTGTAGCCTATATTAGAGACAGGTCATTTCTTTGAAGGCAATGACGCATGAATTCGTATAAAGTATCAAAGGTACTGTGACAACACGCAAACCTCAAACCACAGCTCGACTTACAAAGAAAAAGATACTCAATTTTTCAGCATAAAAACAATTGAGCTCTGCTGAAAAAAAGAAACACAAATGCAACATCTCAATCTTCCCTATATTGATGCTTCAATATCTTCTAACACAATAAAACAACGCAACCATACAAAAAATGTAATGCGAACGCACCAGCCGTGATGCCACAACACAAGTTTCTGCAACCCACATGTGGTCAAAAGCAGACATAATATGCACGATATGATCAAGATCAAAAGCATGATCTGTGGTAGCAAACCTGAGGCTGATCCTGCATCTATTTTAACTGGAGTTCCTATTGTTAAAGATAAGTGATTGTGACTGGCCGGCCTGGGGTGGAAACACAGGGCACCGGCAGTCATCTGTCACTTTGCAGTGGATCAGTGCGGTTTGCCTCTGTGGTGGAGCTGCACTGCAGGCCAGTTACCCAGAGACTGGCAGTCAGCAAAGTCTCAGAGACCATGAAACAGACTTCCGAGGGACGGAGGAATTTGTTATGCCACAAAACCTGGGCTATTTACTGGCGTCCAACCGCTCAACCCCCCAACCTCCCGTCCGAGTTATTCTGGCTTCTTTGGCCTGGTATCCCCCTCCTTGTCCTCTCTTTTACCTTATGCATCTGTCTCATTCGTTCTTTCTCTCTGTCTTTCTCCTGAACAGGAAGTGGTGACACTAATAGTAACGTCTGAGTCCTTCGGTGGCAGCAACATATGCAGAAGCTCAAACATACAATTAGCTTGACACTCATTTCAGAAGAAACAAGTGCGCAGATATGCAGATGTTAAAACCACACACTCACTCTTAAGAAACATATTGCTTAATTTGGCTCACAGAGAATTTCTCGGATATTCGAACCCATCAGTCTTGTTTATCTTATTTGCGTAAATTCACAAGAGACTCTTGTTGGTTTACTAAGGAAGTGATTAATCAATAGAAGTTTTTTCGGCCACTATTAAAATAGAATATTTATGTCTAGTACTACCGTCTTATCCAAAGTTCCCACATCTGACATTTTGTCATTTTTATCAATTAATTATGGGACTTTACTTACCCAGCAGCCCCCTGAGAAGCCAGCATTCGGACTGGACCATGGTAGGACGTTTTTTCTGTGATCTAGATCTTGATTAAAGGAAATTGTTAGGTCCTCTTGTTCTAAAAAAAAACAAACAGAATTCACACTTTATTAAACACCTGCAAAAAATATCTGTTGGTTAACAGTCGTATAAATGTATATTTATACAAATGTTATAACTGTTGTACAAGTTTATATTTAAAATATATGTCGATTAATAGCTGTATATTTGTGATCTTGAAACACAAAAGCAGTCTTATGTTAACAGTGTCCACATATGGGTCAAAATTATAGATTTTTATTTCATGCTAAAAATTATTTATTGACAAAAAAAATGTACACTTGCGACTCCCTATATACCCTATATAATGTATCCCTATATACATTTCTGGAGAGCGCAAATTATGTAGCCAGAAGATTTCGTCTTTAAACCGAATGCTATGGGATAGTATGACGACGTTCCTTTTCGCGCTTACCAGCTGACCACTTGCCTCTGAAAGGACGGCTTTCCCACCGTTACTAGTTTGTCCATTTAGCTCGCCATGTATGTCGGTGCACTTGAGATGCAGAAAGAAGTTGGCCTTATGCCAACAGTTCCAGAAAGTGGGTAAGACAAAAACAGAACCCAAAAAATAAAATAGAGTAAATAACAGGGTGAGAATGTGGTAAAAATCAGGTGAGGGCTTGTCATTTTCTGGATTGCATTTTAAAACTAAGTTGGTTGGGTTTAGGGAAGGGTGTGAGCGGGTCAATTGGTGCTACTGAAAACACTACTGGTTGGGCTTAGGAAAGGAGGAGCGTGGGTCAGTCAGTCAGTCATTCAGTCAGTCGACAGCGGCCTCTGGTGGATTTACGTGAGAACAACAGGTGTGAATAGCACTCGTGAGAGAATTTTTAGATCTGAAAAAGCGTACACAGCTGCCTCTGGTGGATTTACATGGGTACAAGAGGCGTGAACGGCACTCGTGAGAGAAATTTAGTGGATTTAGTGGATTTGCAAAAACAAAAACTGTAAAAAAAACTTAACTCCTGGGATGTATTTGGCGCTTTGCAGAAATGTATATAGCGGTACATTTTCAGAATGAGCCTGGGTTTGATTTTGTGGGTGAGAGTGACATTTTAACAGAGATTCTCTGTGGCTTGTAATTCACAAGTGTCTTTATTCTTTATTGATGTTTTGGAATTGCATTTTGGGACATCTGCACTGACAACTTTTAATGTTGAACTCTGCAATTAAACAAAATGAACTGTACTGACATCTACTTTTGATGCCAGTTTGAATCTACTAAAATGTTGTCTGGTTTAATGTAAACATACTTTTGTTGTTGTTATTTCACAAATGTATCTCTTAGAGTGATTTTTGACCACAAATCATTTGTAAATAGTCAGGGATGACACATCTGAATTCATTTACTCCGTCTGGATGGTAAAATATTTCAATATCCAAAAAAGGCTGATCTGGCACATCTGATTTTAATGGGCAAAGAAAAGAAAAAACAAGAAGGAGTTGTAAAAACCTAAAGTGAAGCAGGAATGGGGGTCACTGTTCATCTGAAGGGCTGGAGCTCTATCATAATGTTCCACTGTTTTCGCCTACAGAACTTGTGCAGATGTGTAAAACAAATCCAGATGTTGTCTCTTTTTGTTTCTTTCGAAAGGAAAAAAATAAATTCCCTTTTATCCTTTAGGGAATATAATGGCATCTTGACAGAGACAGCAGGTTTCTGACTAATAGTCATGTGATGAGCATGAAGAGCAGAATGTGCGGCTGCATTTTTGGTAGATTAATCAGAAATGTCTTTAGCATTTTCTTGGATATGGACAAATGTAACACATGTTACAGTAAATATATAAATGTTTAAAGGATAACCATGTGAAGGAAACATCAAGTCCAAAAGTCCAGCTGAACAAATCATATCCTCGGTGTAACATCATATTTTATATGATGCAATAATTTAATTATTTTAACAGAATTCTCTATTTCGCAATCCTTTTTATGATTTGCTCCAAATCAATAGCAGATTTTTAAATCTTTTTAAATCTGAGATGAGCACAGGAAATCTGTGAAATACTAGATATTTATGATGTTGTCAATTTAAAACAGATTTTTATTGTTATAATAATCTTTTTTAGCGCTTTATCGGCCAAATAAGGCCAATATTATATGCTTACATTACACAATTTGGTAAACACCATTACAATATTAGCCTATTTTACCGAATTTTAGAAATACTGCATAACTTAGCCTACCTCTGAAACAATATTTTAAATTGTAAAATATGGGTCATGGTGTTTCTTTTTATTTATTTATTTATTTATCTATTTTTAATATTTTCTTTTTGTTGTTGTTTTGTTTGTTTTAAAATGTTAAAATGAATTTAAAAAATACATTTATGTTCAGAAATAAATGTATGTTCAAATCAAAATAATGAAGTATTGAGGAAATTCCCTCTTTTTTCAACATTTACACATCTGATTATTACATTTTTATTCCAACCACCATATTAAAATTAATAGTGGCTTATTGAAATGACAAGAATTATCAATAAAGCATGAGCCTAATTGTTATTTATCAATTCATGATGAATGGCAGAATCATTGATGTTATAGTCTATATAACATCATGTTATTCAGTTTATACATAGGCCTATATAAAACAATGAAGATATCATCAATGATTCCGACATTCATAATAAACTGATATCTATATTAGTACTTGGAAAATATATACATCAATAAAGCAATGAATAAGTATCAAGAAGAGTTCATTCATATAAAATTACATTAAAGAAAATGTGTACAGCCTTCACATGCGTGCTATCGGCTTTACTACACACAAGTCTTTCTGAATCGATCAGATATTGTTGTCAGAACATCTAGTAAATTGACCAGTAATCTGATCTTATCTAACCAGAAGCGATCTTTCAGTCTGCGCAGTTGATCTAAATTCCCACACAACGCGCGATACAATTCAAAGCACGAAATCAAACAAGCCACAAACCTTTCGATTCGATGTTCTAGTCTGCCTCAGTGGGAACCATCTGCAGAGGACTTTCAGTAAACAGGCAAGTGTTTGCTTAACCCTGAAGATATGACCGCTGACACTTCCAGGCGTGCAGGATACTGACCGAAGTAGTAAAATCGCCCCCTTTTCTATGCACCGTCCACCCAAAAGCGTCGGAAACTCCCTTTCTTTATGTCACCTCTTCTGTATGTTAAGCCGCTGTACATACAACACCCGCCTACAGCTCTCTCCGCGCGTAAAGAACCACGAGAAGACCACGCTGAGTTCAGAGCCACAGCCAGATGACACTAACGTTACTTTCACTTTTGAGTCCACATAAACTGTTAACTCATCAGTGGCTGGATGTGAGCATAATATTCGTAGATTTTATGAATTAAAAAAAAATGTAACGTGTGGAATTGTGGCAGAGTCTGAACCCCCTTCCCAATTAAAAATAAATGTTGGGGTCATTTCTTTATACTAGTTCTAACTTCTTTGCTCGCGTATGATCCTTCAGAATGCTTTTAAAACGTGTTTAAAGTATTAGCTATTTCTGAAACGACTTAAGCTAAGGCTACTTCAGAGTGTGGGAACATCTGAGGTAGCGCTAGAAACTGTCCATCTGTCAAAATTTTCACGTTAAAAATATTTGAACTTCACGAAATTAAAAGAAACTTATTGCAGTTTATGTGTGAAAACGTCTTTCATTTAATTTATATGTTTTGATAGCCGGGTGACACTGTGGCTCAGTGGTTAACACTTTCGCCTCACAGCAAAATGGTCGTTGGTTCAATTCCCGACTGGGCCAGTTAGCATTTTTGTGAGAAGTTTGCATGTTCTCCCCGTGTTCGCGTGGGTTTTCTCCATGTGCTCCGCTTTCTCCCACGGTCCAAAGATATGCTGTATATGTTAACTGAATAAATTAAATTAGCCGTATAGTGTATGTGTGTGAATGAGTGTGGATGTTTCCCAGTACTGGGTTGCAGTTGGAAGGGCATCCACTGCGTATAACATATGCTGAATAAGTTGTTAGTTCATTCCTTTGTGGTGACCCCTGATGAATAAAGGGACTAAGCCGAAGGAAATGAATGGATGAGCTGTTTGCATGAAGTTTAAATAAACTTACTATATTAATGTTTTGATAACATCCCCAGATGTCTGTTATGAAAACATGTCTTAAAGGGATAGTTCACCCTCACTATTTACTCCTAAGTGGTTCTTACTTTTTACTTTCCTTTAGCGTAGTTTCTGATTTATCAGGGGTTGCCACAGTGCAATGAACCACCAATTAACCCCAAGTGTTAGGAAATACCCGAACACTCTCTCACTCACACACACATAATACACTATGGCCTATTTTAGTTTATCCGATGCACTTCATCTGCATGTCTTTGGAGTGAGGGGGAAACTGGAAAACCCGGAGGAAACCCACATGAACACAAGGACAACACGAAAACTCCACCGTGGCCCTGTCGGGACTCGAACCAGCTACCCTCTTGCTGTGAACTTCTGTTCAACACTAAAGAAGATATTCTGAAAGAATGTTGGAAAACATCAGACATCCATAGGAGGAACAAAAAAAAGTTCAACAGAAGACAACACGGTAGTGCAGTGGGTAGCACAATCGCCTCACAGCCAGAAGGTAGCTGGTTCAAGCCTCGACTGGGTCAGTTGGCATTTCTGTGTGGAGTTTGCATGTTCTCCCCGTGTTCACATAGGTCCCGTGCTCCAGTTAAACCCACAAGTCCACAGATATGTGCTATAGGTGAATTGGGTAGGCTAAATTGTCCGTAAAGTCTGAAAGAGTGTGTATAGGTGTTTTCCAGTGATGGGTTGCAGCAGGACATCAAGACATAAAACATGTGCTGGATACGTTGGCGGTTCATTCCTCTGCGGGGACCCCATATTAATAAAGGGACTAAGCCGAAAAGAAAATGAATTTATGAAGTTCAACAGAAGAGAGAAACTCTTTAAAACTAGTGGAGGACGAGAAATCGGTGCAAAATTGGCATTTTTGGGAGAGCTATTCTTTTAAAGTCGCCATGATATTAACATTTGCTCTTCTTATTTTTATATAGAAGTGCCTGTTATAATTGATGTATCTATTGATTTGATCAACTACTATAACCTTCTCTGCGTCCTCGAAATGACTTTTCTTCATTTCTGATCACATGGAATACCTTTAAGGCAAGGCTATCAGTCATTTAGGGCGGGGCTATCAGGGCATGTCTTCTCTCTTGTCTCTTCTACCATGCATTCATCAATCTTCCGTCATTTTGTTAGCAAGGTTAGACAAATTCTTACACCACCTTACATTATAATTCCTCTAATTTCAGGACTGTTTCAATTAACTGTACATCACATCACAATGTGGAAAAAAGGAACTTTTTAACTTTTAACTTCCATTTAATGGTGACTTTAATTTCTCGTTACATAAAAAGTAATAAAACAGATGTTTTAACAGCATTTTCAAATATTCAGCCATCTAAATTTAATAGTTGCTCGATAGAATTTGACATATCAAAATGAAACATTTTCCAGTGCATTAATTTATTTAAACATAATAAATTTTTAATAAAATAAGCGTACTTTGTTTAAAATGTAGCTAAAAAAATAAACATGGAACCAAACTGGAACCATGTGGGATGGATAGGGGAATATTCAGTTTGATTCGTATAGTTAAACATAAACAAAAAATGACGTTTTATGAACGTTCTGATGTTTCCAATAAGTAATTAAAATACCATTTCTGAATGCTCCTCTAAATTTTATTCCATTCAATAATTTCTGATTTTAGATAGTGTAAAAACTTTTTTTTGTTATATAAGCATTAAAGGGATAGTTCACTTAAAACAGAAATGGCTGTCATCATTTACTCACCCTGCATTTGGGAGTTTCTTTGGAAACTCCAAGTACTGGAAAGCAGTATTCCTCAACACCATTGTGTTTTATACGGATGTCAATGGCTGCTGGCCATTTTTAAAAACCCAATAAGGTTTGAAATCATTTGATAGTAATTAAATTGTGAGCAAGCTTTCCTTTTTGAGAAGAATTAAAAGGAACATTATTTATGAATATTATAAATGATTGCTGAAAGGTTACTTCTGAATATTTTCTGAACAATCTAAAAAAAACATTTATATAATATCAACAGTTTTTTCAGGGAAATAAATTAAAACATCCTCCATGAATGACATTAGTACTAACCAATACCAGAAGGCGCTGAACTAATCTTATTTTAAGTAAAATGTTTGCTCACATCTTTTGTCAGAGCTCTTGCCAATGTTCTGAGATGGTTTCCTGTTAACGGCAGTTGTGTCCAGAAAATGACTGGCTAAATAAGCTGACCCACTGCCATACTGTCTCCACTCAACCATCTCAGATTGTTTATAAATGATGGTGGTCCATCAGAATATTGCACAACTAGTCATCAAGAACCAACGACACCTACTGTATATGAATGAAGAAAAAGCAATCAAGCATCACTTTAAAGCAGATCCAGAGTTTTCCCTTTGCCCAAATTCCCAGTAAACCCCATCCTCCCACGCACATTACTAATTGAATCCCAAAATTGACTGTGGTTCTGTGGCGGCAAGCTTGGCGCACACATTCCCTTCTACCAATTTCTTGACAAAATCCAAACTCTGAAGCGCCTCGTCTCACAACACAATGGACAATAGGCATATGGGCGACCAGCACATACTCCACTTTTTGGCGTAGGACTGCTTTTGTCGTGGCCACAATGGCCCTCTTGTTTTGTAGTACCTATAATCTCTTTTAGGGGAATAATCACTTGTCGATGGAGCCATCTTTGCCTGTCCTAACAAAGGCCAGAACCACTCATGAACCAAGAAGACAAATGAGAGGGACATTCCGAATCCCCCACCCAACCCATTCATAAAAATGAAAATAGCCAAAACACCATCTGTCAACCCAGATTACATCACATCAATATGGAAAGCCCCCCAAAGGAAGAGTGGGGAATGCAAACTTCCAAATGTGCCACTAAACGTCACCAGGTTACAAGCACTCTCTGAAATATCTCAACCTTCTTTATGTCCTCACATCTTCACCAGGGAAGGCTCTTCAATTCACGAAAGAATTTCGAGTGGGCAAAACATTCTAAGGATCCCATGAATTATGTTATCCCACAGAAGACCCCCAATCAACACAGACCCCAAGATGATACTCTATCCTAGCATCCACATCTATGTTTATTTTGAAATGTAATAGTTGACCATTCACTGGTGTTGCATGCAAGATTTGGATTACAAATTACAACTACAATTGACTTCTGGTGGTGCAGTCAGCAGTAATCTGGGGTCACTGCAGTTGCAGTTTTACATTTGCAAAACACGAAACTACCTGTATATGCAGTGCTCAGCATAACATGTCCAACCAAGACATAAAGTCTTCCCCATTTTGAAAATGTATTTTTATCATTTTTTTGTGAATATAGGCAATGTCTTTTGGTGCATTTAAACAAAACAGATTCATTAAACATATATTTATTAAAATAATATTTTAGTCATCAAACATACTGAGAAATTGAAAGATAATACAATTCAATTCAAACAGAAAATAAAAAATAAAAAATTAGAATTACAACCTACAAAATTTCAACACATTTTTTTTTGCTTTTCTTGATTTTCCCTCTTTTAAATTGGCATTTTATATTTTTCAATAACATATACAGTTGAAGTCAAAATTATGAGCCCCCCTGAATTATTAACGCCCCTGTTCCCCCCCCCCCCCCCCAATTTCTGTTTAACGGAGGGAAGATTGTTTCAGCACATTTCTAAACATAATAGTTTTAATAACTCATTTCTAATACCTGATTTATTTTATCTTTGCCATGATGACAGTGCTCATGCTACGTCAAGTAAAATAATGACTTTATATTATTTGTTATTTATTAATAGTGCTATTAAAGTGATAAGCAGAGCATAGGTGTAGCGGAGACCACCGGTGTCGTTGACAATTGTGGGTTTTGGCGAGAACAGGACATAACTCATTCAAATTAAATAGTTAGGATAGTTGATCTGTGTTTTGGTTCACTGACTGCAGGCAATAATGAGGAGAAAATGACTGAATGATGATTCATAGAGTGAAATCCTCTTTTGACACAAATAGGAATTTGCACGATAAGATTTCATATTTAGTCCTGTGACGGTGCAGAATACAAATTGCTCAAGATTAAAAATAGATATTGAGATGAAAGTGAAATGAAGCTGATAAGTAGAACACAGAGTAGGAAAACAAAAGTGTTACATGATTAAAGGGACAGATCAACTAAAATTCCACCGTTCTTTCTGTTAAATACAAAAGACAATTTAAAGAAGGTTGGAAACTGGTAATCGTTGACTTCCATAGTATGTTTTTTACTACTACTATGGTAACCACTACTATCTTTTGCGTCCAACAGAAAAAGGTTTGCAACCAGTGGTGTAAATAGCGAGTAAATCCTCCCTTAACTATCCCTTTAAAAAACTGATTCATCAAGTTAAAGGGCACCGACTTTACCCCTTTTACAAGATGTTACAAGCCTTTTGTGTCTCCAGAATGTGTCAAAAGTTTAGACGCAAATACCCATCAAATGATTTATTATATAATGTAGAATTTGGCTATTTTGGTGTCTGGTAAGTGTAGCTGTTATTGTAGTCTGTGGCTTTAAATCCAAATGAACTGCTTCTCCCCGCCCACCGCACCCACATGTATGTCTGCTTCTGCTGTGTTACAGTAGATAAACAGCAGTCAGTGATAGAGACAGACACGGATGAAGCTGAAATACAGCCCATTAGTGAAAAATACCAAGTAAGTTAATTTGAAGTATTTGTGGTAAAGTTTATTCAAGCTTTTCTGAAACAATAGCTTCGTTTACATCTATTTTTATGCGCATTTAAGATTAAAAAAAAAAAAACAGTTGATGGAAATGCCAAGATGCGCATACATTTAAAAAAAATTTTGGTTATGCGCATAAGCGAGTAGAATAAACATTTTTTATTCGATAAGAATAGATGTGCATGAACTGCGATGGAAACACTTTACTGAATAAATTCTAGTATGCACATTAAAATGTGATTTTGTTATAAGAGATCATGTGATGATGAAAATGTGTGTAAATGGATAAACCAGCAAACTGAGCACACTGTAAAACATCTGAAATGTTGATTTGGTCATTTAAAAAAAACACTTTAACCATTTCAGTATTAGAGTTATTATAATTTCAATGACCTCCAGAATCAACAGCGTCTGGGCTCTGCTTCTGACACCTTCAAACACCACCTTGCGTTCACTGTGTCAGGGTTGCCTTCTTAAGTCATTTATTAAATGAAAAAAAAAATTGACGCAGCTTCTCAACCCACAGCAAATTCTATTTTTACTTTTGATATTTGTCGCCAGTTAATCAGGAAGTGACGATTTTGTTCTCTTAGACTCGTTGAATGGAAATGCTTCTTTATTCGCACATCTTTTATGCGATATTCCAATTTTGCACAAGAAGTTAATTCGCATTTTTGGATGTAAACATAGCTAATGAGTCACACAAATGCCATCTACAGTTCACACACACACATAAGCGCATTTACTGACACCATGTGGCCATGGTAATTTTAGCAGTTAAGAATTACATAATGATTTTACTGTCTTTATTACAAACAAGCTGTTTTAGAAAAGTTTTAAACTTAGAAAATTAATTATTGAAGTGCAGATGGTCACCGAGTTGTAACATGTTTTAATCCATTTCTTTGTAAATGAATATTCTGTGGACGTGTATACATGACATTTTAGAAACATGGCACCAGTCAATAATTTCAGAAGGCAGGGAAAACAGCCCTCCTATGTCACGTTGCAGTGGGCCTCAAAATCACTGGGATATGGGTCCTATTTTAGCATTAGGAATTTTTTTTAAAAGAGACTTACTAGGTTTATAGCACTCCAATATGACTGGACGCACTATACATATACACAGTTATGTCCAAAAGTTGATTTTCATCATAGGTGCCCTTTAAAGTAGTGGCCATGCAGCAATCTGAGAAAACTGTACCTAAAGTTTTTTTTTAAAGCTTTCTACACAGTATTTGGTGAGCCTAAAGAAACTAAATGCTTTAAACTTTCATCTTTTAAGTGACTAAAACTGAATAACAATTTTAAGGGATTGTACACAACATGACTCATCGTCATGAGAAAGATGCATGATCACTATTGGGCTTCCACCAAAAAAAGAAAAAAAAAAGAAAAAGAAAACAGCAGTAAAAACCTGCTTTGCCTGTGGGCTCAGTTACAGACAAACAGAGAGTCTTGTGACAGACACGGAAATACAGGACAAAGTAAAAAAAAAGTTTATTTACAAATTCTCACACTTTGACAAAAACAGCCCGATTTCTTTTTTTGGGGTTGTGGATATTTATGGCCTTTCCACAAAAAAGCAGTAGTTACAAACCACAAATTTGCTGTTTCCACGTAGAGACAAAAACTAAAGCTATTTTACAATTTCACTGTTTTTACAAGAGTGGAAACATCTTTTTATGCTTTGAGAAATTATTTAAATACCCGAGACACGAATGATGGAACGGTTTTATGCAGACTGATTCATACAGCAAAATGTGGATTGAGCTGGATTTCGTTCGCACTGTGGTATAGCTACAAAATTAGTAATAGACTTTTATCCACACAAATAAAATTCATTCTTGTATATGGGCTGATGCATGAAAGCATACTTCTGAAAAGATTTGTATCTATGCAGCCACTCAGTATGAACTAAAAAACTGAAACGCTTTGTACCGAGTACAGTACTGACAGTCATTTCAAGCAGGACCGGGTCATTGACCACTGGGAGTTTGACAGCTCCCATCTGGCCCCAGTTAAATGGGGAACTTCCTTCAGCAGTCACCAGATTGCAGCTCCTATACTTGTGGTAGGAAAGTTTGATGCCCACAGCCATGGGAAGCCCGGAAAAACAATTGATTTTCTCATGGTGCGCCTGCCAGATGTGAAGATCCTAGAAGGCATAGCGTGTTCGGATGTCTTCCAGTTTCTTTGACACTTCTGGAGGTGTACGGTCCAACTCCTCAGAGACACTCTTCTGCTTATGAGGATCCATAGAGTTAAACTGCTCACACAGGTCTCCGTCAATCACATTCTGGAAACACACAGAGATGGATACAGTCATTCAGAAAAATTACCAACTTATGCTATAAGTGACTCAGAGTTATGGCACATTGGTAAAAATGTCTTTTAAAGGATACTACATTTATGTAGCATTCATGTGCTATGAAACTCTGATAATTCTGCACTGTACATTTCTTTTGCTGACTTAATGTTTTTGTTATATTAAATTATACAAGTTGAAATGACTACAAAAGTTCTATCAAACCGACTAAAATATAAAACTCTTAGTAAAAAGGTTAAGTAAAACCTAAATGTAGTTGAAACCCGATTAACTTTAAGTTAAAGTAACAAAAACAGTTGTAGTCATGACTGTCATATCATTTACCATGTTTTTAATTGGGCATGACATAAACATTGAAATGTTCTTATTTAGACGACACTTATCCAAAGCGAATTATAAATGAGGATAAAAGAAGTTAATTTAATACACAAAACAGAATAAAAACAACCAGAATATATATAGTAGTTGAGCTGTTTTATTATTATTATTATTAACATTGAGCCCTTGTAACAATGTGTTTGTAGGAAAGTGTCTAGCGCACATAGAGAAGACAAAGAAAAGTTTGTTTCTCTTCAAATTTTCCAAATCACTTTTTGTTGTTTAGGTAATTCTTATATAAAATCATAACCAAAATATGTAAAGAAATGGGTAGGAATAAACCTGGTGTCAGAAAAGCACTTGGGTGGACATGTAAATAGGATTAAAGTCAGGGTTTATATTGTGCCAGAACAAGCTGGATCCGAACCTCTGAAATCTGATCAGGCACCTCATTTTACAGATACCGCTTTGGTATGCCTTTCCTTGTTCTGAATACTGAAAGAAACCCCCCAAAAAATGATGTATAATGTCTGTCAACTTTTAAATTACTTAAATTATTTCTGAGTAAATTTTGAAAATGGAACATATTCCTGATCAATTCTACAAAGTCAGGTGCAAGTGGATCATTTATTAAAAACTAGTTGAACACCAGTTAATATTATACCAGTGTGAAGTGTAACTGTGTGCTGGTTTACCTTGACAGGGAAATAGTATGAGCGGAAGCTGAGATGATCTCGACCACACAGAGGAGGAAACTCTGAGCGCATGTGCATTTCCAAGTGCTGGAAGAAATCGTGATCCTAAAGACAGATGAGACCAACACATTTTATTCTCAATTCAAAAACTTTGCATGACCGCAATTTTAATTATGATAAGCTTGTATTCTGCTAAATATTACAGTGCATTTGATAAGTTAACTGAAGCTGCATATTCTGTTGGGCTGAAGTTAAGCAATTTCCTGAGGCCTTCACCTCTTCTGCTTAAGCGGTTTTAGAAGAGTTGAAACACCACTGAATGCTAACATTATTCCTAAAGGCTGATTTATACTTCTGCGTGAAGCACACGCATATGCTACGGCACAGCCTATGCATTGATGCATAGCCCTATGCCGTGGCCGTCGGCATCACTGACGTGCACCTCTCAAAAAATGCAACTACACATCGTAATGACACGTAGCGCAAGTGATGTGATTGGTCGGTTTGGTAGCGCTGGTGAGTCAGGGCGGGACTGAGAGCTGCGCCAGCCCGATGAAGAGATTGTTTACAAGTGTGGAGTCCCGTAAAGGAGCTGAGGATGGAAAGTTTTGTTTTGTGTTTACCTCATAGTTAAAGTTGTTGCATGTCTGCCGGTTTCTGCCTCAAAATGAGCGAGTTGGAGCCATTTGTACATTCAGGAAGCGTTCAGAAAAAACAAAACACCAGCGAAGAAACTCGACACAGAGAAACATTAACACCTCACTGCCAACTAGCATTTCGGAAGTGTTAATGCAGACCAACAGTGACAGCGAGCAGAGGTATAAATGCACAGCTACGTGCGCTGCATGCGCCGTGGGTTACGCCGGTCACTTGACGCAGAAGTATAAACCAGGCTTAAGTGATGCCTAGCTATTTACTGTTTAAGGAACTGTACCTCATGAGAGGTGAAGGGAACCAGGATGCCAATGCCTCCAGATAGTGTGGTGTACACCAGAGACTCGGATCCTCCAGGGATGAGTGTGGTTTTCTGGAGCGACAGCACAGTCTCTCCTATGTGATAGTTGATGATGATCTCAGCCTGTGATTGGCAGGGAAGAAAAATGTCAACACATGTGGATTAAAATTAAATCATAGTAGTCCATTTAGTTACCCATCACTGGCAAGCAAAAATACTAGTATGAGGAAGTGAGTTGCTTTCTTCAAAAAGTGTTATTAATGGCATAGTTCACCGCAAAACAAATGTTATTCAATATAATATCATATCTGGCCAACAATGATTATTATATATTATTTTAATGCTGATACCTAAAATTACATTTAAAGTTTAAATGGGTATTTAACCCAAAAACAGTTATGCAAAAAGCACTAATATAGCATGGCAGAACCATTCAACCAATCCTAATCATTCAACCATTCTGAATAAAAAAGAAATACATTTTCTCTAGACCCCATTGAAATCCACATTTTTTCCCCTACATTGTATTTTATCCCCAGTAAAATTTATTTTCTGGGCTTTAAATGGTTAAATGATTTTGACAATTGACTTAAATGGTAATTTAAAAAAAAAACTAGGCTTGGTCTAATTCAAGTTACAAAACCTAGAACTTTAACTAGTATACCACTGCATTTATTGCAAACCTCTTTTACAACTATTACATTTCTACTAAGTCTATAAAATGATTCAGCTTTTCAAAATTATGATTTATTCCTGGTAGCCTGAATACAAGAAAGATGTTTAATAGTTCCACAACCTTACCAATGGTATTTAATTACAACTACCACTTTATGAAAATTATTGCATTATACAGTACAAATAGGCCTGTATTTTAGATACAAACTCTTAGTTAAACTAAACATTATGGCGAGTTGTTTTGAAAACTTTCTTAGATACGACAATAAAAAAGATCCTGAAGTGACACTGGAGACGCTGCCCTCAAGACACTAGCATCAATGCTTAAGTATGTGTGTAGCAAATGGATTTTGCAGTCATATCTAAGAAAGTCTTTGTGTGTGTGGTGTAAAACAGAATTAGATAAACAGTATTACACACAGATAACCCCTACTTGTTACTTTGTGCAAATCTTATGCAAACACTTTTAAAAGCAATAAACATGACTCATTGTAATGCCTGAAAATAGCTTTCATATAACTAAAACCCAAAGAGAAACTTACAAGATATGCTCTTTAAAGGACAAGTGTGCTTAAAAAGAGCATCCTAATTTATCTTAATTTTATCTGATACCGAACAGGTGGAAATGACACTAATATCAGTGATCAGCTAACTAATATCAGTTGATAACGGATCTGCTTATGATACACTTTGCACCCCTAGGCAGGTTCCACAATATGTTTAGTCCACCACAATCCTGATTACACATGCTTTAGGCATGTCCGTCAGAGCTAGACGCAAGTCATTGGTGTGCAAATAGGGACTTTCCCTTGTTTCCACCTAAACATTTCCATGCTACTAATCTGCACATAATGATCTCTGGCGAGAGGACAAGATTTGCTGCTGAGGTTTCAGAACCAGAAGCGGAGAGTGGACGCAAGCCAAATGTTCTGGGGTGCAAGTCTGAGTGTGAGCAAGGAGAACAGCAACCGCAAAACCAACCAGACAGACAAAAACAATGCAGGAACAAGTGGTTAGGACAGCTCAGTGCCAAAGGTCAGTTTCCGGGACCTGTGGGAAATGAGAAATTGAGGGTAGTAGAAAACGTATACCTTTTGTGAAGCTCCGTTAAGCAAGCCTCTGTCCCACAATGCTTTGTTCCCTGTGGGGTCCTCATCAACATCATCGCTGGTGTTTGGGGGAAGGCGAACCTAATAAAGATTTAGCATACATTTAGCATGCCACTTTCATTCTCAAACGCATTTACTAAAAAATAAAATGTTTAAATGTAATTATTTACAGGGGAATATTTTTTACGTTTGTTTTGGTCATATTGGCTTGACAAACAGACTATAGAGCACACTGGTCTCAAAGGTTTCAAAACAAAGCAGGTGGCGACACTCACAACGCAGATATTTCCAAACTTATCCGCTGAAGCCATTGTGTCATAATCAAGCAGACAGGCAGTGGTGATCCACCGAGGATAAGTATCGTCAGCAAAGATGATGAGTTGGTTCTCATTGCGGCGATAGCGCACCCAGAACAGACTCTCCTGAACATCTGAAACAATCACACGCTGGCCGATAGTGTGGATGCCTGTCACTAAATTAGGAACATGCTGCAAGAACAAGAAAGAGGTTTTGGTCAACATGGCTCAGCAGGTTGTTCCTCTATTCAAACATAAAAATAGTCACAAAAAGAACTTTGTGTTGGTTTGTTTTTTTCCATTTTGTGTTTATTTTATCAAATATGCTTAGTCTTCATGGTACATACCTGTTCAGGTCACTTATGATGGATCAAAATTTCACACAAAACTTAAAATATATTTAAAGTGTTCAGAGCAGGTGTGTTTAATTAGGGTTGGAACTAAACTGTGCAGAGCTGCGGCCCTTTTGGAACTGAGTTTGAAACCTGTGGTTCAGAGGGTATATTATAAGGTTTGGAGGAAAAAATACAAGCATTTAAAAAAAAAATTCTGACCAAACCAACTGCATTCACTCTGACTTGGCCAGAAAATGCACACAAGTTGTAAGAAATCAAAAAAAGAAGATTTGTAAAACTTTTCTTGGTATAGTAACAAAGCTAGAAACTCCAGTATATTATTTAAGTATTATTTTAAAAAAATACACAAATGACACATACTTTTAAGGAAATCTACATAGTGTTTCAAGTTTTTTACTAAACCCTGTTATATACCTATAAAACATTTGAAAAATACATGTATTGTATGAATTTTTTTTTGGATACTCAAAAGCTTTTTTTTTTTTTACAGCTTAACAATGGTTGCCATTCACTACCATTATATGGACAAGCACAACATATTTCTTTTTAACATCTAAAAATGAAGGGCATGTTTGGAACAACAGCAGGATGAGTAAATGATGACAAATTGTTATGTTTAAACTACACATTTAAACAAATCAGTCAGCTTTAACTTAAACATGTACAGTAAAGTCTCCAGCAAATAATGACTGCCAAACATTGTGGTCTGAACTTCTGTTTCAATGTTTTTCATGTGGTTATGCATCAACACCAAGCTGAAGAGTTGTGCGTCATAGACGTTACCCTCACATTATTCAATTCTCAAAGAAAAAAAAGAAAAAGAAAAAAAAAAAAAAAAAAAAACTTACTTCCTCTGAAAAAGAAGTGATCCTCTAAAAGTGACTTCTCACCTTGTTTTCACACTTGCGGAGAAGTTTTTTCTTTCCCAAATCATAGATGCGCAAGAGCTTGCCCACTCCAACCAAAACCCGTCCCTGAAATGGAGCAATAGCCAGGGGCACGTCCTCCACAGGGGTCTGTCAACAACAAATCAAAATGATTCATTTTCAAATGCATCACTTCAGACTTAAATGAGAAAAAGTACCTTTTAAACATGTGTCTTTGATACACAGCATGGACAAAGCATCATTAAACTGGACCATAAACATTAATACAAGGCATTTTGGGGCATGGCCAGGACAAAAAACGTGGTAAAGTGGTTTAATTCTGTAATTTGCTATGCTTAAACTGTGCATTTAATGATTTGTGGGAAATTCCACATTCCAGAGCCCCCATCGTGCACATGGGACCAATCAGTTTGATGCAAAGTAATTTCCTGTTCCACTCACCTTGTGCAAAAACTCCAGCTTGTCCCCACCTCCAACTATCCGATAGGTATAAATATATCCTCCGCCAACAGAGCGTGGATTGAGTATCATATCTCTTGCAACACCCACCAACACGTACCAGTCATCTCCTCCATTCAGAAAGCGGCAAATAGCCACACTGCAAGAGACACGCAAAGAGGAACTAAGATCAGAAAAAGATGAACTTAACTGTTAATGTGTTGCAAATCTAAACATGTGGTATGGCTGCACAATATTTTGTTTCAGCATCCATATTGCAATGTGTGTATCTGCAATAGCCACATCGCAGGATGTTCAATGCTCAGTTGGGATTATAATTAAGGTGCATAGTTCAGAACAAGTGATATGTGAAGTTTAAAATAAGAGTGAAAGTTGATTATTTTCATGTGTCTTTAAAGGTTCACGAAACCCTCGAGTACTTTTTTTGAGATTGTAACAGACTTGTGTGTGTTGAGCAAAAATTAAGACAATGTTAGCACCTGTTAGCTGTAATTGTGGGGAAAACTGGATAATTTTGAGCTTTTGTAAGCTAATTTCAGCTTCCGGGTTTAAAATGATTTTTGGGTTGGGATCAAAATCAGTGACGTAGGACAAAACTGCAAGAGAAAAGATGGTTTGAAAAGATAAGTCGGTTTCTCATTATTATTCATAGCAGGGTTTTCTTATCCTATGAGAACAGTCTGCTCCTTAATTACTCATGACTGCACATGCCTTCCGAAGGCTAGACAGAGCTGCCAGCGCCAAGCTGTGAGACACAGACCCACTGCACACAGTATTTAGCCATTCATATATGTTTGTTTCGATGATCCACGGAGTTTGTTGCATGTTTTTCCCTGCAATCCTGTCAGGGCCGATACAGCAAAGCTGTTTGTGTGCAGCAAGCATTTTTGTCGGGAGAGCAGTATGAGAATTGGAGAATGGCAGACGTTGTTTGTTCACATTTAGAACAAGTTTGTTCAAAGTTTTAGGAGTTTGTTCACATTTAGACACATCGCCGTCCTGCTGTTTGCCTTTAGACAGGGCAAGTGTCTCATTTTGTGAGCTAACTGACAACAGTTGTTCGCTCCCCTCCTTCTCCCCTGCTGGACACGCCCACTCCTGCCCTTTGCTCATGGAGCTCAACGCCCATTATTATGCATCTTTTGAAAAAATTCTGAGGTAGACCTGAACCAAAAGTGGGGGGTGTCATGGCCCTTGAAAGCCTGTGACAGAGCATTTTTAAAATTTAAAGTATTCAGGCACAATATATTGTACAATTTGTAATTTATTGTGAATTTGATTAAAATATTTATACAATGAAGACTTTGAAGTGTTATGTTTCATTGTTATTCAATTTCTGCACCATTCAATTTCTGAATACAGAGTCCTCGGAAACCCATGTTTATTTTACTTTTCTTTTGCTCTACTGTATTTTCTCTATGAGCTTGTAATTTGTTTATTATAATTTATGCATGATTCACTGTCCTATATAATCATCCCAATCAAAGTATATGAATAATCTTTTCAAACAATTCTAATCAAGTCATCTGGTGATCCTATTCATATTGCAACATATGTCGCAAAAACAAAGACAGATTTTACCAAGTGTGCAGCCCTAATTTGTGTTCAGAACTTTGATTTTTTTTTTTCCGAATTCAAATGCAAATTGTATACACACCCACTGTACCCATGTTGTGCCCTTTAACTCATAATTCAGCCTTCTCACCTGAAAGCTGCCTCATTCTGCTCCAGCTGCACCAGGTCCAATGTGTTGCCCTGGATGGGGTTGATCAAGCGTACAAGTGAGGCCCATTGCCCAGAGCCTGCTTTAGGTGCCCCAAAGATGGCTTCTGGCAGATTCTCATTCAAGAAAGCTGCTGCCATTTCTGCTGCCAGCTCCCTTTCATCCTCTCCTGCTGCCTCCACCATTTCCTGTAGAGCAGAGATAGAATTTTACATTTCATAATAAACTATACAGACAGCGTGTACACTAATGCTGAATACTTTCCAACTTTCACTCACACACAAGAAGGTAAGCAGTTCTAAAGTGACAGATTCTGTCAGATAGTTTTGATGACAAACGGTTCAACAGCAGCTAGAACTGCTCATCAGTAAAGCACTGAATAGGTAAGGATCTGTATCACTGTATACAGCGTCCTGACCTTTAAGAGAATTTGGACTTTAAGACAGCTGTAGTCAGTGAATCTTAGATCAAGAATAGCAGCAATTAGCATCAGATACTAGATGTCCTGTAGGAGACTAGTAAAGATTAGGGGTCTAATGGAAAATGTATTCATTCTGAGCCATCATGATACAGGGTCACAGTTTGGGTCAGATTATTGACATCCTGTGAGAGTCTAGTTCTTGTCACTTGTCTTGATCTGTGGAAGACTAGTCATGTCCTGTGGTTGAAGATGCCGTGAAGTCTTCACACCAAGGGCAGAACATTTCCTACTTCTTTTTAACAGCTGTAACTTTCAGAAATGTCTGTCATCTTTCTGCACTCCTGCTTATAATATATCCAGCTGCAGAATATGATATTATTATTCCCAAGTCACATCGCAGGATATTGAGTTTGTATTAAAACTTCGAATTTGCATGCGTTTTTTGATACCTGTGATTGTATAATGATTTTAAAAGCATTCATAAATAGTTCCATTTGTGACTTCATAAACGATTAATTATATTATTTTTATCGTTCAGTTACTGTACTTGAAAACAGTTACACTCGGAAAACGATAAAACACTTTTCAATCTTTTTCTTGATTGTATTTAAAGATTATTTAAAAATTCTTACCAAATCGAGATATTAAGTATTCTGGTGAAATTGTATTCATATGACAATATACAATCAAAAAATATATCACAATGTTAGATTTTGCCAATATTGTGCAGCCCTACTCCTGCTCTTATTTTGATCACTGCATCTTTCACAGAATAATAAGCTTTGCATTATCTGATAGCACCACAACTAAAACTCCTACCAATTTGCAATCAATAACACCATTTATAAACACTTTTTCCTTTAAAATGTTTTCCAATTTTGGTCTCCACTGTAAAACCTGGAAACATTCTTCAGGCATTTAGTACTGTTCGGACACAAGTGTTCACAAGCTCAGGTTTAGGTCACAGAGTTTGAATTTCTCCAACCAATTCTGTGGGTTTTTAGAGGTCAGAAAAGTTCTTCCACACCAGAACCACTAAATTATTTTGTGCACCAGGGCATTGTCATGCAGGAAAAAACATGACATGCGATGGTGCCACAAAATTGGAAGCACAAAACGGTCCAGAATTGCATTGTATGTAGCAGCATTATAATATTTTTTCACTGCAAAGAGCCAAACCAAGACCCTTAATTATAAAGGGCCATCCACAAACGTTTGGCCACACAGTGTATACAAGAATCTTTTTGAGACAATATGCAGTTAAACAAGAGAACGTTATGTTAAGCAATATGCTCAGGAGCAGTCATTTTACAGGGCAGTAGCCGACTGTTTATTTGACTTGAGCAGACTACTAGATACACTTAAACTTCAGCTGTACTACATCAATATGATTTAACTGTGAGGGACCACCACAAAAACCACGACCTGTATATTTCACAGCACTTGTCATTTTTACGGCTCGTCAACATGGAATTACCCTTGCAAACATGTGCCATGATGAGGCAGCCGCAGAAGACATGACGGAGAACTTCGGACAAGAAAGTAATGAAATTCCTTCTCAGTCTGTGATTAGATTGGGAAAATTAGTGCATGAGTCAGGCAGGAGAGAAAGAGGAAACGACAGACTGAGATAAGGCAAAATTCCAGAGGAGATAGACAACAAAAGCGCTTTTTTTTTTTTTTGGTGAACACTGCCCTGTGAAGTCCAGTCTCACTGACCTCAGCCATCTGCTGCTTGCGCTGGGCTTTGGTGGCTTCAGTGTAGGCATTGTGGTCGGTTTCGATCAGGATCAGGTTGTTGGTCTCTGGGTGGATGACAAACTTGCGAGGCGTGTACTGCAGTGGGAAAGCAACCTGGTTGAAGACGGCACCCAGTTTCTCAAGAGCCAAAATCCTGAGAAAGTGACAGATGAGAGGAATGATTGGCATGCAGGAGTATGATTAAACATTATGGAACAGATTAATTATTAAAGCACGGAAGCAAAAACCTCCCATTTCCTGGCTTCAATATTAAAATCCCACCCAATATTTTGTTTCATAAACCGAATCACTTTGATAGAAAAAAAAAAACAAGAGATCTCAAACTACAAAAGGAATGACTAACGCAGAGTTTCAAAACAATCATAAAATGTATCCCTAATTTTACAGCAATATAAAACTTTATTTAGATCAATTCATGACTAAACAAAGCTATTCTGTCCAAAAAAAAGGTGCCAAGCGGCAGCTGGCCAGTAACAACATTGAGGGAAGAGAGGCCCACACTTATGGAAGTTAACCACCCTCAAAATAAAGTCAACATTTACTCACCAAAATGTTAAGTAGAGCTCATATTTTATGCCAAAATGTAAATAAAAGGAAGTGAAAGATTTTCAGTTAGATTTTACAATAAGGTTGAATGCCTTTGATTAAAATATGCAATGCTGAACTAAGCCTAAGTTTACCATTAGTTCACATTAAATAATCCATTAACCAATACATAATTATATGATTAGTTAACAAAGATTAAGTAACGAGTAACAGTGTTGTTCATTTTTAATTCATGATATCTAATGGATAAACTAACACAACCATATGTAGTGATACCAAAGTTTATACATTCAAGAACATTTATTTTATATTGCGGGTCAGGGAAAAAAAGTACAAATATTACTTTAACATCTACTAGAAAAAACTTAAAGGGTCACGAAACACCAAAACACATTTTTTGAGCTGTTGACAGTCGTATATGTGTCCCACACTGCTAAAAACACTATTAGGACACCTATATTTCACTAAAAAGTGTAAATTGGTTGTTTTTGCGTTATTTCAAGCAAATTCGTACTTCCCGTTTGAAACCAATTTTTGAAGCTGCGTCACGGTCATGACATAATAGCCTTGTATTCCATCGTGCAGACTGGACGCCTGTGCCAGAGTGAGTCTTATTACGTCTTACAGTGTGATGTATTAATGCATGAGTAAGGCTTGGTTCAAACCAATCAGCGCGCTCTATTGTGCAACTTCATTAATATTCATTATTGTCAGAGTGTAGACGACAGAGACGCCACGTTGTGTTGGCAAAACAAGCGTGAAGTGTTGCTTTTATAGTTTGCTGCCATTAAGTTTCGTTTTCATTTTCTCTCTGTGAGAGCTCATCTGGATCACGTGTGGATTAACAGTGTACGCGATGCTCGACAACAATAACTTGCGTGTCTAAGGAGGATTATTGTTTACCTGAGAGCTGTTCTCATCTCCAAACGCTAAGATCTGGATTCGCTTGTAGTCTCCTCTTAATAAAGATGCGGCTCTAGTTGCTGGTGATTGTCCTGTCTCTACAGATTTGGTAAGTGAGCAGTGCTCTTTGTTTATTCAGTTTGTTCGTATCGAACTAAGTTAACTATTGCACTGAGTGTAAACATGTTAGCACCGCATTTAGTGACCGGAATAACACACGCGGCTTTCTGACGCTACCTGCCGTGTGCAGTTTTTTTCTCTCATTCGCCGTGCGGTATCAAACATTGCATGAAAAATACACGCTTAGAGCAGATCCTCGAGTCAAATATCTCGTTTGTCGCGAGGGGCATGAATGAATTCCCTAAATGAAAGAGCCAAACTGCAGTTAAAGTCCACCATTTAATAATTTGGCAAATAATTCGACTACAGATGTCCATGTAGGTTAAACAACATCACTTTCTCCTGTGTGTATTTTGACTGAAACTCGCGCGTGCCCAAATAGACACTCCCACACCCTCCCACTTTAGTTCCTCCGACACTCCCCCTTAAACAGAGCTGGACACGCCCACTTTTCTGACTTTTCCCAAAGTAGAGGTGTGAAAACACCCTGCTGAAACGAGGGGGTTTCATGGCCTTTTAAAATAATATGCTAGACAGTAAATGGTCCTAAAACTATGAAGCTTCACAAAGTTAAATCATGTACTATTCGCTAGGGCTGCATTATTCTGGCTAAAATGAGAATCACAATTTTTTGCTGAAAATAAAAATCACAATTTTCTCACGATTCTATAAATGTAAAATAAAGGGTAATAGGAGTAGGCTATCATTATTGTTCTCTCAAATATATGATAAACAACAATAATAATATAAGGCTCATGTGTATGTCTACTGTTGGTTAAAGCGCTAAATTTTGTATAGACTTGGAATGGTGGACTTGAATAGACTTTGAATTTGTCCTGGTCATTAATGCACAGTAAAGTGATGACATCAGAACACAAATATTGAGAATTCTAAAGTTGAATTATTGTGTTTCACACATATGCTTGCAATCTGTCATTGACAACATTATTAATACATTTTTTTTTTCGCTGGTAAAAGGAAACCTGTCATTATCAGATTTAACGCTTGCATTATATTTAACATTATACAGGCTAGAGCAGTTATACTGACACTGCTACACATTTATTAATTGCAAAACACTCTAGGTTCGGTTTCACTTTTACTGCTTAGTTTGGTTTATGTCGCGACTGCTGGTACTTTGAGAAAAAAAACAAAACATGCAAATCATACTTCTCACATGGCTCCCGAACAATAGCTCAGTGCAACAAGCTAAACATTAATTTAGAACTTTATTTCCTGTTATTCACATCCTATGCAGGTTCTGTTCACTAGAGTAAACTTTATTAGCTGATGCACGCATCCTCTCTGGTGAACGCAGAGTTCACAGTCTGCCCACGTGTGATTTCACGGCCTCTAATACACCATTACATGAGGACAGAAATTACATTTTTAGGTGAATTATTCTTTATAAATACAGTCAGACGTTTTTTAACATCATTTGAAGGTGTCTGTGTTGCTGAGCAATGTACATAAAAAGAAGTGAAGTTTTGTGCGACCACTTTTAGCTTCTCTCCTGACCTTGAAAATATAATTGGCTAAATAATAGAAATGCTGGATTAAGATTGTGAGTAGTGTCGATTCGAGATCCGTTTCAATTAATCTTGCAGCGCTACTATGCACACAGTATGAGTTGGTGTTTACCTCAGTGTGTTGGTGGAAATGGCAACGATACCCTCAGGACACTGCTCTGAAGCAAAGCCTGAAGCATACTCCAAGGTTTCATATGACAGTGGCGTCAAGTGGAATCGAGACTGGTATGAGTAACTCAGCCAGGAACGACTGGACATGGCCAGAACCTACAGAGTTAAAGGGTGCATTTTAAGATCTAACATTTTGTAGACTGTGGGACGCTGCTGTAGATATTACACAGAGATGTGACTCACAGCTTCTTGGCCCTGCATCCGGACTCTAAAAAGCTTGACAGGACGAGAGCCGAGATACCGAGTTCGAGTATCAGACAGGTCCCCAGTTACTGGATCCAACACAGTACGCAATAACACTCCGTTCTAAAAAACAAAGAGGTGATTATGGTTAGTAAGCAGCAATGGAATGTACAGGAAAGTCATGTCACTCAGTAACAGGAAAAGACTAGCTATTTAATGGCCTTGTTCCAAATGATAAGTGATCTTGTGATGTTAACAGTGATCAAGCAAAACCTGCAATGTTAAGGCTTTGAAGAGATGCTTAGAAGTATGTTTTCAATTAAATTTATATTGAAGTAACTGAAGCAGTGACCACATGTTCAGTTTAAGTTCAAAGTATATTTTATCTTTAAGCTAATGTGCAGTTAAATGCACAAACTTGCAAAATTTATTCAGTTTGACCGTATACACGTTTATATGCTTACTGGTTGAGAAAACGGTTCTACAATGTTTGAGATTTTCAAAACGCATTGCTATTTAAGCAATTGTGAGCATACTTCAACAGCAGCTAGTGCTGTAGGCTAGTTTTAATCATACTAGTGATGGAAAATTCAGATCATTTTACTGACTCAAATCTTATGAGTCTTGTTTATCGAGATGAACAAATCTTTTGAGTCATTCAGTTCAAAATGCTAAAACATTATTAAAATGTTAATTGCTTCCAAATCCCACATATTCAACGAGCTAAAACATTAATTACACTACAAACATGTCCTAACTAGAATGCTATAAAAAAGACACAATTATTTATTGTTTATCTGGGTCTTTTGTCTATGATTGACTATAATTAAGTTCACCTCTTCTGACATGTCTTTAAATTGGGTCGTTCCTTCACATAACACTGACAGTCCCAAATAAGTTTACCAATGCACAGTCAAAAGGACCCATAGTTAGTTCAACTTTTGAGTCTTCAGGTTGAGTTGTTAATTATTTGACAGCATGTAATATGATGACTTAAAACAGAGAACTCAAGAAATAAATGGAAAACAAATAAATGGATCAAATCTTTTTGCAGCTCTGACAGCATTTGATTAGCTTGTTTTTCACAAGACGAATAAACAACTTAAAGACTTGAAAAAAGAAATAATCATATAACCCACCTGCACAACTGTGTGCATGCAAAAATAAACAAATCACTCCCGGAGAGGACTTATCGCTCTCACGTCGCATAAAAGATTTTTTCAAAATTAACGAATCATTCGAGAATGACCCATCACTAAACACTCATAAGACAGAGTGATTGTGCATTTAGCAGAGTCATGAAAGTTGGTTATGTCATAAGATTAACGTAAGCAGCTCATTATGAACACTTGTAAATTAAGGTAAATTTTTCCTAATTTTAATAATAATTATTTCACGATCAAGTGGTATTTGTGGGGAATTTAAATGCATGCAAAGCATCGACCACAATCTGCTGTTAAAAAGTAAACTCAATCAATTCAAGAAATTATAGCGATGCTCCATTTAAAAAAGATGCAATGTCAAACTATTTTTCACCAAAGCTGTAGTCATGTCTGTTTTCAGTGCTGCCATCTTGTGGTCAAACTAAGTCATGCAAAATCATAGCGTGTGCATGTTGTTCTGATGATGATGATTCACGCCATTCCCACTGCACACGGGCTCTCACACTTTACAAAGATCAGATCGTAAAATAAAAAGGCTCAATATTCTTATCCAATAGTTGTTGAATTTAAATAGATCTAAAACCAAACTGGCAGTCATTTGCAAGAAGGTTTCTTACCTGCAGGCCAATATTAAGGTACAAGAAGCCAATGGTGCCCTTTTCTCCCAGCTCATCCTGTTTTTCCACTCCACCCATCTCCACAATACAAAGAGACTCTGGCTGGGCTGGAAGAGCCTGCATACTTAATGGCTGCAAACAGTCCTGTGCAACAAAGACATTACACACTTGACACAATGGACCATTAAAGAACGCGTTTAGTGGGCACAGTGACTGAAGTCCTTGTTTGATACCCAAATCAGCTGACAAATGCAAGAAGAGCATATTGTTGCTTACGGATGGATCCAGAGAGATGATGCGGACGGTATTGTCCACCAAACCAACAGCCAGGAAACGGGAACGCTGCTCACCAGGGGGCACATTTGCCAAACTCATGCACACAACATCAGCAGACATCTCCTTCCTCTCTGTGTATTCATTCAGCTGTCCAGACTGTCAGGATAAAGACAAATATTGAGGAAAAAATCTAATTTTCACACAAAATATATCATCAAATATAAAAATTCAACAAACAATGCAAGATCATCAACATACCGGATCCATCTCAAAGTAGACCAGTTCTCCGCCAGTCAAAGCAATCACCACCTGTCTCTGATTGACAGCACATCGAATGATTGTTTTCTTTCCCGGAGTCTTCCACTCATTCACTCTTTTATCCGCGCGGATGTGACGGATTCCATCAGGGTACACCTGATACAAACAAATCAAACAAAAATGTTATTTGCATAAGTGTTTTTTCTATTCTTGTTAGGGAGAAGAATAAAAAATGAAAAAGCTTAACAAACAACAACAACAGAATTCAATTGCATATTGTGCTAAAATGTAGGTCAGAGAGACATCGCTCACTTGAACAAGTGCATCTTCCCCGAGCAACGAGCAGGACAGGGTGGGTGTTGTTCCCAAGAAACCAGAATCTGTCACTTCCTCCACAGTCTCACCAATCGAAAGTACCAGGGTGGCATTGACGAAGGACACAATGATGTAGGCATCAAACTCATCTGTGAACAATAAAACCACAATGCTTAAATGGTTCTTTGGTTGGAAACCAGTGCAGCATATTAGCTCATATGAAACCATAGCAGCAAACAAAACAAATTATGTATACATACACTACATGACAAAAGTCTTGTCATCTATCTATAATAACTTCACTTAAAGTTGATCATTTAATATCAGAAGTGGCTAATGTGAAAGGTAAAGGCCTCTAGATAATAGTTATTTTAGCAAAATAAAATATGATCATGCCTTAATTTTAAAATTATTTAATTAGGACAGTAAGGTCTGACTTTGCTAAGACAAAGGTCTTGTCACTTGACATAAATAAATGTACAGTATAGAATAAAAAGTCATGGTGCAGTTGAAAAAGAATTATTATTGTGTCCTATGAGCTTGGAAAACTGCATCCATACATCTCTGCAATGACTCAAATAACTTATTAATAAAGTCATCTGGAATGGCAAAGAAAGGGTTCTTGCAGGACTCCCAGAGTTCATCAAGATTCTTTGGAATCATCTTTAATGCCTCCTCCATATTACACTCGACATGCTCAATAATGTTCATATATCTGGTGACTGGGCTGGCCAATCCTGGGGCACTTTGACCTTCTTTGCTTTCAGGAACTTTGATGTGGAGGCTGAAGTATAAGGAGGAGCGCTATCCTGCTGAAGAGTTTGCCCTCTCCTGTGGTTTGTAATATAATGGGCAGCACATATGTCTTGATACCTCAGACTGTTGATGTTGCTATCCACTCTCTCACATCTTCTCTCACACGCCCCCATACTGAATATAACCCCAAACCATGATTTTTACATCACATAACTCCATGTGGATTCCAATAGGTCTTCTGTAGTATTTGGGATGCAGTTCAACAGATGATTTATTGGAAAAAGCTGCCACTTTTCCAAATGATTCACTACAGGTTAAGTTTTTTATTTGTTGTTCTTAAATTTGTAATTGATTGACAACAAGACTTTTGTCAGGCAGTGAGTGAACAAGGCTCTGTTGAGAATGAAAACGTAACTTAATATTCGCTTGCTTCTCACAGACTGAAGTCAAAATGAAACTGATGCTATCAGACACTGGTACACAGACCACAAAATAAACTTTGCAAAGCTCAAGCTGCGTGCAGAGGCCAAAATCTAACAGCAAAAATCACATGATTTCAGAGAAATGTCTGGCAGTGACAGTTCCTGAGAGCCCAGCTTACACCTTGCCTGCCAAGCAAATACCAGCTGAAGCCGTTGATTCAGTAAAAAAAAAAAATGAATTGCTATGCAACCGCTACACATGAGAGCTTGCTGAAAACATAGTTTGTTTTTCAATAATGCATGAAAACTCTAACTTAGTTCAAAGGATATCTCAAACAAAATGTTAAATGATTCTCCATTTACTGCTTCACATACTGCTTGTCGAGTGCAAAATATGATATCTAGAGAGAAATAACTAAACTAAAAGAAAAAAAAATTGATAGCCCTTGACATCCATAGCAGGAAAAACAAAAACAGGTCAATGGCAAATAGTTTCCAACATTATTCAAAAATTATTTGCCGTTATACACAGAAATGAAGCCGGTTTAGAACATGAGGAGGGCAAGTTAATGATGACATGTTATTTATGAGAGAACCATGACTGAGTTTAAAATTGTATATTTCCATACTATTTAGAACACTAAAAACAGTATGCAAGAAGTAGCATTTCTGAATTCATGATATTCAAAAAAAAACATTAAGCATGAACTACCCGGACGCCCTACTATTCCCAGCAAGATTATGAAATTCGCATTCAATGGAGGTGCTATCCTATAATGCAATGCGAGAGAATTCATGAATGGGAGTGACGCAACAGACACAGGTAGGTCAAGTGATAATGACAAAAAGCAAATGTAGCACATCAAAATTTCATTCATACCACTCACATTCATAATATATAGAACATACTTTTCTAATGGCCCTGTAGTAACTTCAAATTCAAATGTAGTACCTACTGAACTAGTTTGCAAATTTGCACGCAGCTAGTGTCTTTAGCACCTTACAAAGATTTAAAGATTTGGAAAGCTCAACAAAAACACTTTCTTTGGTGAGTGCATGAAGATCAGATATCACAAATCTCTCTTCACTAAACAATCAGAGAAGAGACATGAAGATATTCATCATTTCTGGCACAACCAAAACATCACTCCAACTGTTCCACATCTAATATGAGGAATAGTATATGTAGTAAAACTTTAACCCTTTATTGAGCGAAAAACAACAAATAGTAACTTTGTTGACATTTTTTACAGTGTGCAAGTATATTAGTTATATGGTTTGTGTTTATGCTAGTTTTACATGAACATTTACCTTCAACATGTCTTCTGACGGTCCACACAGCATTGGGGTTACCAGGGAGTTCTGAAACAGCCATTTCCGACACCTTAAAAAAAAAAAAAAAAAAAAAAAAACAGTACCATTTAACACATCAATATATTAATAGTCTCTGGAAAACCTAGAATAAGAAGTGTAAAACCGCAGAAGCTGCAGAGGATGCTGTGGGTGTCACATTTCCATTTTGCAACCCTGCCTGAAAAATGCAATTCCAAGCAACACAAACCTCCAGTCCGTGTCTCAAAACCCTCAATGTAGATCTGGGTCCTCTGCCACACGCCACATACAGCTGCGGGGTGTCTTCATTAGCCAAATCGGCAATCTGCAATAAAAACGTAAATAATAAACAATAATAATAACAACAACAACAACCGAACACTGCTTTCAGGGGGGCTACATTATGTAAGATACTCAAGAAATGTTAAAAGCAGAAAAGGAGGGGAAAATTCTAAAGCGTGTACATGCTTGACTACCCATATTTATGACTAAACTGAAGAATTTGGTAACAAGCAGTTCAGTAGTGCATTCATCCAAGTAGTGATTCATTCCCAAACATCTGCTGTCGTATCAAATTATAATCCAGCTTCCCAGCAGTAGTTTTTCACTAATATATAAACATCAGCCTTAATTTATTAAATTAACTGCAAAATACACATTTACAAACCTGGCAGGACATGATGGGTGAAAGACTTTCTTGCTCGTCCACCAGCACTAGGTTTTTAAGGGGACGAGGTTGGAAAAAGAAGGTGTCTCCCTCCTCCAAAGGCATGGCAGAAGAAAACTCTGGTTCTTCATCATCATCACCCAAGTGGGCAATCTGATACAGGTAGCTAACAGAAAAAAACATATTATGGTAACACCTCCAACGCTGCTTAACACACTGTGCAGATTACTAATAAGCTCTGGACTAAACAGAACATGAGAACTATGGGTAAAGTCAGACTACATAGGTTTCAGGTAACTGAAACCACAACTCCCACATTCCTCCCCTTTTTAATCAGCTTCTATCTAAGCTACTTAAAGCACTGAAACTTGGGGAAATGCCATCAAATCAGAAGTATTCCATTAGTCTTAGATGAATGATAGATTATGCAAGATAAGATTTAAAAAAAAAAAAAAAAAAAAAAAAAAAAAAAAAAAAAAAACTTACTGGTTTCCAAACTCTGAAGAAACAAATAAGAATCCAGTCTTCAGAACACACATTGCTGTGGCCACTGGGATGGTGTCAAAATATTTCATTCTAATCTCTGTCACCTAAAAGATGGATAGAAAGTACAAATAGTACTTCATATTATTTCTTCTCATTTTCTTTTTGAAAAAAATAAATCCACAAACACTTTCTTTGATAAGTGCATGAAGATCAGATATCACAAATCTCTCTTCACCAAACAGTCAGAGAAGAGACATGAAGATAATCATCATTTCTGGCACAACCAAAACATTACTCCTAATGTTTCACATCTAGTTTAAAAAATAGTAAATGTTGTCAAACTTTAAGCTAGGGCTGGACGATATGGCAAAAATTTATATCACAATATATTTCTTAATTTCGGTCGATAAGATATAATTCCGATATCAATATGAACGAAAATAAAAAGCCAGGAAAAAACTGCCAAGAACGCACACAATAGATGTCTGTACCTACAAATGTCTGTAAACTGAATATGCAAAGTCTATAATAACTGCGGGCTCTTATAAAAATTTTTTTCAAAAGTAAAAAAAGTACAAAAATTAATTAATGAATGTTCACTTTTTATTTGTATTTAGCCTTTACAAACAGATGAGTATATTCATAGTTCTGGTTGCTTTTCATCTTGAACGTCCTTTAAGGGTTCTATCTGTCTATTTATATTTGTTCTTATACATTTTATATAGTCTATTTATAAAGACTAATAGTTTATATTATTTTATATAACACACTTTGATTATTTAACAAAATAATACCTCTGTTAATCTCATTCTTTATATTTCATCAGCTTTGCAATAACCTGATACCTGATAAATATGTTTGTAAATTTTATTTTGTAAGTTTGCTCGAGTGCTAGTGCAGCGAGTTTGTGTGTGTGTGAATTTGGGTATGAGCAAGAATCAAATTTATATATATATATACAGTTGAAGTCAGAATTATTAGCCCCCTTTTGATTTTTTTCTTCTTTTTTAAATATTTCCCAAATGATTTTTAACAGAGCAAGGACATTTTCACAGTATGTCTGATAATATTTTTTCTTCTGGAAAAAAGTCTTATTTGTTTTACTTTGGCTAGAATAAAAACAGTTATTAATTTTTTAAAAAACATTTTTGGGACAAAATTATTAGCCTCTTTAAGCTATTTTTTGTTTTGATAGTCTACAGAACAAACCATCATTATACAATAACTTGCCTAATTACCCTAACCTGCGTAGTTCACCTAATTAACCTAGTTAAGCCTTTAAATGTCACTTTAAGCTGCATAGAAGTGTCTTGAAAAATATCCAGTAAAATATTATTTACTGTAATCATGGCAAAGATAAAATAAATCAGTTATTAGAAATAAGTTTTGAAAACTATTATGCTTAGAAATGTGCTGAAACAATCTTCCCTCCGTTAAACAGAAATTGGGGAAAAAAATAAAATGGGGCGCAAATAATTCAGGGGGGCTAATAATTCTGACTTCAACTGTATATATATATATATATATATATATATATATATATATATATATATATATATATATATATATATATATATATATATATGTATATGTGTGTGTGTGTGTGTGGGTGCATGCATGCATCAAGTTTATATGTATATGCGCAAGTTTTATACATGTTTGAAGTATAGTATAGGTTTATATGCAAGTAATTTATAGGTGTATATTAGGGATGTGCGGAGCAGCCGGTATTTGTATTTGTATTTGTTGAGGGGGGAAAAGTATTTGTATTTGTATTTGTATTTGTATTCGAGTAAAATTCAAAATGGCGCAAAAATATATATTTTTTCTATTGCACTTCTAATTTACGTTATAGTGAAAGTATTGTTTAATTATACCCATTATATAAATTATAGATATGCAATGTTGGCTGTTGTTTTTGAACATGTGATAAGAAATGTCATTGAAAAGAAAATAACATAGAAGCCATTATCTCATCCATGGTTAAACCAACAACTAATAAAATACTATTGTGAATATTATGAACCCCACCACCACCGTTCTTGTTGAAGGACACTGAATAGACAGAATAAAAACAAATAATACTTCAAAAAACTGTTCTTCTTCTGAAAGAACTTCTTTCCAATAGACATAATTCCAAAAACTAATATTAACTAAATAAATCTAAATAAAACCCTGCCTGGGAGATCTGGCAGAACAAAAGTATTCTATATAATACTAAAAGATACAGCCCTGCTATTGTCATCTGCCAGCCACAAAACAGACACAAAGTTTGTTTGTTTGTTTATTTAGATTTCTGCAAATATTTTTCAATGGAAGTCAATGGAGGAATATGACTAGTCAGTCATAATATATTTGCAGATATTTCCAATCTGACTAGTCGAATTATAATTATGACAAGTCAAAATATAATTAGAGATATCTCTAAATATATTTATGGATAGTCTGAACAAGGTTTAAATGCTAAAACAGCTTGCCATACGCTATCACCCAGTAGAACAGTGGAGAGTTCTCTAGTTATATCCTTTCAGTCGTTTGTTATGCAGTGACATGCAGTCAAATATTTCGCCAAACAGTCCTTAGGGATGCGGTGACACGCAGTCAGATATTTTACCGGACAGATCCGCCACTTTTGGCGCGCATAAACGATCATAAAGCTCTCGTGCTGCAGGAATGAGGAGGTCTGCTGAAGGCGCGCAGCTGACGTGCAGTGAGGGGTCTGCGTCTTTAATAAACGACGGCAGTTTGCGATCACTGAACAGCAAGAATGATTAATAAATCCATATGAAACAACCCCTTAAAAGTCACGTCTCGCTTTCAGTTTCGGGCTTTGGCGCGTTTTGCACTGAGCGTGTGTGTGTGTGTGTGTGTGTGTGTGTCTCTCTCTCTCTCTCTCTCTCTCACACTCTCTCTCACACTCACGCGGGCATGCACGGTGGTCTCATGAGGAAACGCTATGAGGAAACGCTGCTTTTTGATATAGTGTTTTTCTTGCTCCCGAATACAAATAATTTTTCAAGTATTTGTTCGAATCAAGTATTCGTAAAAACACGCTATTCGTGCCTTTCCGAATACCGTATTCGGGTTCGGCTCCACCCTTAGTGTATATGCACGTGTTGATAAGCGAAGTTTGATTTAAATCCTACACGGAGGGCGCAGTTTCATCTCTTGATCAGGCTCATTATCTGATTTACTCCGGTTTAAAAAAAGATATGTATATGTATGCTTGACTGCCTCTGGCATTTTTAAGAATACATACGTTATTTAGTAGGCCACTATGTCATTACTTATTTTTGCTGCTCATTGTGCGGGAAACAATAATCACCAATCAATGAGTGATTGTAAACGTAAAGGCGTTCCCCACACAAGCTCCCTGTCATCTGGCAGCGGTAAGCTTTCAGTGATTGACAGCTGATATAGTGCCAATATAATCGTCTTCTTGCAGATGTGGCTATAAGCCTCCCGGCTGTTGTCAACTACTAGGCCAGTCTTTAAATCTTGCGCCCTCCAACCTGAGGTCCAAAAACTTGCATTTCCCTATGTTTTAACTTAATTAATGAATCAAATGCGAGCTCGCCTATATGGTTGGCAGCAAGCCAGCCGGTTATCTACTGGTTTGCTTCAGCGCGCGCGAACTCGACCTCACACGACAGCGCTAAGGTCCTACTCTCAGCATATAAAATAAATCCACGCAAAATTAAGAATAAAGGTCTGCACTTTTATCTAAAAAATGTATCTAAAAAACTGGGCTCGAAAATTGAATACCCCGTCAGATGACGTTTATTACTTTTCATTACTTTTTAATAGCCTTAATTTTGGCTAATTTCATTTACTACCTTTAACTACCTTTTAAAACCCTGCAGACACCCTGGTTCATCTTAATGCACTACAGTTTACCAATAAGAATTTCTTGTAAAGTACTACCTATTGCACATTATTATTCTGATACATTGTACATTATTATTTGCAATTACTCAGAACATGTATATACAATAAGCAATACCACAAGTATTTTGGCTTATTATACCAGTTAAAATATTTTTTTGCAAGCTTAGGTCAATAACATAATATCATATATCAGGATAAAATATTCAGCAATTAAATCAAGTTTTTTTATTAGGCAGATTCTAAGTATAGCCATATATAGACATAGATAAATATGGATGTATTCTGGGTCCTGTAACTATTAACCCTTTATAGTGTTACTGGGGTTATGACAAGACTTTTGAACTTGAATTAAATGTGCGTGTATTTGTTTGTCCATGTTTGACTGTCAAAAGGGGCACATTTGTGTTTAGCCAAAGTGAGAGGTGATTCTGTCTATTGTGTGAAAGCTGCAGAAGAACTGCTACAGTGTTTGTGGTGAAGGAAATTATGCATCATACGACCACTATGTTTAAGACAGCCTGTCGCCTATATTTGAGCTGCTAATTTTAAGATGA
Organism: Danio rerio; assembly: GCF_052040795.2. Taxonomy (NCBI): domain Eukaryota; kingdom Metazoa; phylum Chordata; class Actinopteri; order Cypriniformes; family Danionidae; genus Danio; species Danio rerio. The sequence continues at coordinate 20,102,429 of NC_141038.1, forward strand.
GAACAAACTCTTTGTCAGCAGTTGAAGAGGAAAAGAAAAATCTTTGCCATTAGCAGTGCCAATGATAAGTGACCAAAAGATCAAACCAATAAGTGTTACTGATGCACAAACAAACAGCTATCTTGGAAACAGTAGAAAATCTTTTGTTTTAAATATATTTGATTTCAGCGCATCAATATACATTGGGCATTTCTAACACACATGGCAAAATAAATAAATGTTCTATGTCGCCGTAGTTTACTATGGCAAGGGAGGCTAGCGCGGGTATTTACAACACTCCAACTACCTAAAAACGTAAAAACTCGGCATACAGAAAAGGGAAGTGAACTCTCACTGTCTCATTTGACCTGCTGGCATGACTTTTCCTTTCCTCTCGGCTGTTAAAGCAGTACTTGTGGATATTAGCATAGCTAGTTTTCTCCACCACGACTATCATGGATCAGCTGTGATCGCTCCTGCTGTTTATTAGTGTCATTTATCGGTGAACAGCGCAAAAGCGTTAGAGCAAATCGCAGCCTTTTCTTTTGAGCATGTGACCAATCACAGGGGTGTAAGAAAGAACTCGCTAGACAGGACTCAAAAAGCGAGCTGGATATTTATATTTGTTTATTTTCTATAAATGCTCATGTTGTTCTGTGCATGTACTTGAGTTTTTAAAGGTACAGTTTATATATTTGACTGTTTGTATTAAAAGCAGTGGTCCCCAACCTCCGGGCTGTGGACCGGTACCGGTCAATCTTCCTTCTGCATTTACACAGCGCAGTATTCCGGCAAATTACTGGTAATGTTACAACTTCTCTTTCCGGAAAATAGCCAGAACGAATTTAAAAGTATTTTTAAAAAGGCCCTGTTCACACATACACACCTTCAAAGGATACATACTTACACCCCTAGATGGGACCATCTTGTTGCAAAGAAACAAGCTCAGGGCTCCCATTGATTTAGCGTTATGGATAGTTTTTGATGTTATAATATATGTTATATTGTTGGAGCAATGTGTTAATGAAGTTATTACTTTCTAATGTTATAATAGCATTGTAATGTTGGAGCAATGAGCTAATAAAGTTCCACATGAGTACACATGAGTACATTATTTCAACCCCCCCCGGTCCGCAGTAAAATTGTCAAGTGTTGACCAGTCCACAGCTAGAAAAAGGTTGGGGACTACTGTATTAAAGGACAAATTTGTATTACAAATAACATATAAATATAAAAATATTTACTGTATATGGAAAGCATCGTCAATGCACTGTGATATCGATGGCATGATAATCTTAACCAAACCGTGAGACCAGTGTATGTTCACACCTCTAATATATACCATATAATTTTCCAGCATTTAAAATTTTTCTACAGTTAATTGGAAAGACCCCACATCATATAACATCAATCAATTACTCAGAAGCACTCTGCTGCATTACATTTAAAGTTGCTTATTTTGCCAGAATGCAAATAATGTGAATTTTCTATATTGACTTTTACACACCTTTCTCTGCAAATAAAGTTTCTGATAATATAGCATTGGGACAATAAATTTTCAACACACTTTATTTGCTTAAAAGTAAATGTTTAGCATTAATTGTGTATTCAGGTGATGCCACACACCCACACTTGTTTAAAGCCTAGGCTGAAAGTTTCCAGATCCACCTCTAACTAAAGTTTTATTGCACTTTTTCCAAGTAGGACAGAGTTCTAACTTTCCACGTTAGAGATAATTCACCCAGAAATGAAAAAGTACTCACCATTAGGTAGCTTCAAATCTATGACTTTCTTTCTTCTGTTGAACACAAAAGATACTTTGGGGGGAAAAAAGCTGAAAACCTGTAGCCACTGCCTTCCAAAGTGGGAAAAACAACTACTATAAGTCAATGGTTACAGGTTTCCAAGATTTCCAAAATAGCTTATTTTGTGTTTATTAGAGGAAAGAAACAAGTAAAGGGTGAGTAAATGAGGACAGAATTTTCAGATTTTGGGTGAACTATCCCTTTAAATAGAATGTAGCACAACTACATAAGTTTAAAAGCAAACATGATTGAAACTCTGTACAACCATAAAGTAAATGAACAGGTGACAAATAGGTCATTAGGCCGCACTCACCATTTCCTCATCGGTTTCCAGTGTAACCTTAAAGATGTCGCCCTGTTCAGTCTGGGCTAAAAAGAAAAACATAGATTTGGTCTTGTGGGTGGCAGAGCAGACAAAGATCATGCCTCGCTCAGGGTCATCCAGGTCATTCTGAAAGATGTGGAAAAAGAGAAAGGCGCTGTGGTTACATCTCACATCTGCGTTTAATTTATTCTGCAAACACAATGACTAGAAACTAAACAACCATCGGAATGCAAAAAGGAATATTATGATCAGAGGTCTTTATGCGTCTCCAGTCAAATAGTCAGAGAAGAGACATGAAAAGCTCATCATTTCATTACTAAGAACCTCAAAGCAATGATTAGTGTATGGTGCTCTTAAAAATAATAATAATAAAAATAAATAAATAAAGTAACTCACCCTCCTGCGTGGGATTGGGCAACGGATGTCTGGCTGGTCACCGAAATTTTTGTAGGTGATATAATTCTCAGAACAAATGAGCACACCACTGGGACCATCCGAACCACCGGGAACTACAATACACATGGAGAGAAGTCTAATTAACACAAATTCAATCCTCTGAAAGAAAAAAAGTTCTTTATGTATGCATGAAAATCAGATATCAAGACAATCTCTCCACCAAACAGTCAGAGAAGAGACATGAAGATATTCATCATTTTGACAGCACAGTAATAAAACATTACTTGCAATCTACAACTTTTCTTTCAGATGCTTCTTAAAGTTTATAAAATAAATTTTACATTATAATAGCATTTACTGACACTTAATTAATATAAAAACCTTACATATTTACAGGAGACCAAGTGCTGAATGACAGAAGAGCTCTGCTAAGGTTATTGCAACATGGAATCTTGTAAATCCCCATTTAGCACAATCTATTTTGACATTCTGAAAGTTCAGAACCTGTGATGAGGAAGTTGCCATGTTCCTCCAGAGCCTCGCTGTACTTGCGAACCACATGGTTGAGACCCAAGTCCAACTCATAGAAGGTCAAAGTCTGCTGTGTGTTTGCTGCTGCTTCTCCAGTGGGATCATTATCTGCTTCCTGCAAAACCATTTACAGCTATTGGTTAGCCACATACTTCATTCAACTAAGGGTATTTGTAAAACTACAAACAGTTTTTTTGTAAATATCACAGCACTGACCACAAACAAATAGACAGATAATAACTAATTCATAAGTGTTACTAGAAGTTAAGAGCTGTGTTTTATTCAATTACCAAAAAAAAAGTAATTTTCAGTTTTCATCTTGAATTAACTTTATTTCAGACTAGATTTTTTAAAAATAAATAAATTCACAAAACAAAGTAAGATTTTTCTTACTTTTTACTCACAACTCAAACCTTTTTTTTTGTTGAACACAAAATAAAACATTCTACAGAATGCTGGGGTATTTTCAATGTCAACCTACAATTAACAATCTTCAAAAAAAAATTCTTATTTTGTGTTCAACAAAAGAAAAATGGCTTTTGGATGAATTACACCCACATCATTATCATGGTTTCTACACATTTCACAAAGTCAAATTTAAGACCATTATGAATTAAATTTTAGACTTATGCTGGACTTTTTTTATTATTTCTTTTTAAAAACTATAATTAACTAAATCTATGCAAAACAGTCAGTCCAGGTGTCCAGTGTCCTTACCATATATGGACTATAAATACACAGAGAACTTTTAAACAAACATTTTTGTAAGGACGATATTTAAACCATATTGGTAAATAGAGTTTTATTAAAAGCTCTATTGAGCTGGACTGTTGGTGATTGAATGCATGTTGACCTGATTGTGTAGCTTTTTATGGACAAAAGAAATTACAAAATGTTTACAATTATTTAAGACCCATGATTCATAATTTCAATGAATTTAAGACTTTGAGGTCTTAAGTTTTGTTTTTGAAAGTAAGGACATTAAGACCCCGCAGACACCCTGATGATTCATCTCTTTTACTTAAACCATTAATATTATAACTTAAATTATTTTTATTAGAGTTGTCAAAAATATTGACTTTGATACCAATTGGTGTTTAAATTTAAAAAAACGTCTCATTTCCCACTAACAATAGAGTGCACTCTTAAAACACTGCTGATTGGCTATTGTGTCCATGTATTTAACAGATATGATGGTAATTGGCCATGAAAGTTATTGGTTTACCACTATTTACCAATCAGATGTTTAAGTATGTGCCCAAATATTAGATTTTTAACATTTCTGCACGATTTGACAATACTGATCTGAAGTCATTTTGTGCCCCACTTGGAATCTTTGCTCAGCCTACAACACAAAGCACTAGGTTTATTAATAACAACACTGACCTCATAGTCCATCTCCAGGCAGGCAAACATGGGGTTCTCAAAGCCCACGTCCACACCAACCACATGGTAGACAAGTGTATTAGCCTTGTGAGCCTCTAGAGGGGAGGAGATGGTAAGGCGAGCTGCTGCATCTCTATTCAGGATGTAAACCAACTTCTGTTTCTCTGTGGCACCTGGAAAAATGAAAGGTGAAGAGTAAGAATGGGAGATTGGGCTACTTAAAAAAAAAAAAAAGTACTGCAGACTTCACTACACACAGATAGTTTTACCTATCATTACAGCTCTTCCCTTAGGATCAACAGCAAGAAACTGCCCAGGCACAATGCGTCTGCAGCCACTCTTGCCAAAGGTCTCCTGGTGGATCTTTTCAAACATGTTCTTGGAAGGATGGTACTCCAGGATCACAATACGACCAGAGTCACTGCCCACCACAACGTAGTCTAAAAATCAAATCCAAATTCCAAAGTATAAAATACTGATCTCCATTATATTTTTAAATGATATACATTTGAAAAATTATATTGAATAAAACAGCTTTAAGATTAACCAAATCTACAAAAAACGTAGAAAGAACTGACTGTACCTTCAGTTCACACTACAAAAAGTATTGTCTGATTTTTGGGGGAAAGGCTTCAGGTATTTTTCTGCAGTTTTTTCATTATCAATAGACCCAAATCCCTTAACGGCACTGTTTGGAATCCTGCCAGAATATGTTGAATTAAATTCATTATAGGCTAATATAGGGCTGTGCGATTTGGTGAAAATATCTAATTGTGATTTTTTTGACAGATTTTGCGATTTTATTTTGTAGTGAAGCTTCAGCTCAATAATCTGCAAGTCGTGGCAACAATTCTGCGACAGCTCTTAAAAATGACCCGTTTTTGTTTGGTGTCTGTGACTTTGAAACCAAAATATTCCCATATTACCAATGCTGTTTTTTCTTTCATACGAATTTATTAATAATACTTCTGAAACAGCAGACACCATCATACTACTTGTCTGCATTTTCTTATTTGCTTTCTTTTTTTTATTATTGGCGTACCGCAAAGTTCAGTAGTGCAATTCTGATTAGGCATAGCAAAAATGTGCTCACTCAATTGGCTTGAAAGACAGTCGCACACAGAGGGCAGTCACATTTCCTCGGGGGTGAGGAAATTAAATATTACATATATATTTCAAAATCGCAGCCTCTTGCGATTCACTAATCGCAACACTTAAAATAGCAATTTGATTTATCACTCAGCCTTTAGCTGATAGTGTAGCCTTTGCAACTTTACTGGCTAGATGACTTATTCTTATGAATGGCAAGTCAGCAGCTCCCCCTTCTAATCGGCAATGGGTTTTTGATTTCCTACAGGCTCTTAGAATGGAAAAGATTCAGTTCACAATAAAACAAAAACCAAAACAGTCCCAGAAAGTTCAGAGCCCTTTTCTAACTTTTTTTTAAGTAGACACCTATTTCTTAAATGCTTTTTTTCTTTGTGATTTTAAAATTTTTATTATTCTAATTTTTGTTATTTTATGTGTGTATATTTTTGCATACTGTATATGTGGTATTTTACCTTATTATTTACATACTTATTTAGTGTATAATTATGTTTTCCTGATAATTTCTTGTTTGGTGAATTGTATCCGTACATATAAATATGTATTAATATTATGTACATTTTATTATCTGAGCTAAAATGAACCTAATAAAAAAAATAAAATAAAATAAAAAAGTAATATATAAATAATATATAATTAGATATTATATAGTAATATATAATAAATAAATATATAAATACAATCACATTTAGAAATTTAAAAAAAGCAACATTTAATTTCTTTGTTTAGAATCAGAATTAAACACATCTTGATTCAATGATATCTGAATCGGAAAAACAAAGGTTGATTGTTTATTTGTCTGTTGCAGTGCATGCAAAATGTAATGTCACACCTTTATTTATTATTATAATTATTTAAACTTTAAGATCTTGAGAACTCCTGTTAAAGAGCCCATATTATGGGTTTTTGAAAATTCCCCTGCATGTAGTGTGTAACACAGCTCTAAGTGAAGTGAAGTATCCAGCTAAGGCTTAAATCTGTAAGAGTACAGTGTTTAAATGGTTGATTCATCTATAAAAGAGTCGACTCATAGTGCTTCAAACGAGTCGCCTTGATACCGAGTCATTAGGTGTTTCGCCATGACGTACGAACGAAACCAAGTTATTCACGTGCACGCGCAAACCCGGGAGATTTCAAACCTGAGGCCTCGCCCTCTGACGCAGAAACCCAGACACACACACACACACGCACGCACACAAACATGCCGGTCGATTGAAGTCACACTGCAGATGGATATATTGAGTCTCTACCCAAACATGAAACCTCAGCATTATAGCCAAGCAGTTGGAAACTTCTAGAAGCTACATGCTACAAAGAATACTTCATCTGAGTTTGTTAAAGGAAGAATCAGTAAAGAGTAACTTACTGACTGACGTCAGGATGGGTTTCTTCCATTTCTCAAGTGTAAGTACGTGCGGTTAAAGTTGTTGCCTCGTTGACTCTAGCTTGCAAATGTATTTAGTTGTGATTTGTTACTTGTAACCGCGTGTACTATATCAGGTTAACTCTATATTCTCTTATCGCGTGCAAAGTCACGTTAAAAACTTGATGCGTGCTGCTTTGTTTATGGAGCTCCGTGCTAGAGTTCTGCTCCCACGATTTATTTGGAAATTTATTCCCGCGCCGCAAAAATCTGGCGCGGGGACAGCCGCGGGAATAAATCGCGGGAGCGGTCGGTAACGGGTTTAATTTGGGACGGGAGCGGGCTGTCTAGCAATATCACGGATATTGCTATGCAAATGAGAAAGAGAGAGTCTGCTTGGTGCTTGTGTGTGTGTTAGTGAGCACGCGCGCGTATGAGAGAGAGAGAGAGAGAGAGAGAGAGAGAGAGAGAGAACGAGAGAGAGAGAGAGAGAGAGAGAGAGAGAGAGAGAGAGAGAGAGAGAGAGAGAGAGAACGAGAGAGAGAGAGAGAGAGAGAGAGAGAGAGAGAGAGAGAGAGAGAGAGAGAGAGAGAGAGAGAGAGAGAGAGAGAGAGAGAGAGAGAGAGAGAGAGAGAGAACGAGCTTTGTGTGCTTGGTGCTGTGTGTGTGTTTATACAGACAGCTTGGCTGTCTGGACTGTATAGCTGGATGAATGTTCTCCCCCGCTCTAGCGGGATCAGGCGCGGCGGGCAGAAAACGGAGCGGGTTCTCAGGCTAAAACCTGGCGGGTGCGGGCGGAAGCGGGAGCGTTGTCGTCCGGAGGTGTGTGTGTGGCAGCTAAAATCCACGCCTACACTATCGAGCGTGTATGAACTGTGATTACTTTTTATATTGCTGATTGGCTATTGGCCATTTCACTCTCTGACTGAAGGCAGTCGACCAATCGCGACAGACTGTCATCGGTCCAATCAGCGCAGATTAGCTTCGCGCTAAGGAGGGGTTTGGGAACAAATGAATCACTGGACGATTCATACGGGAGTCGCTGGGATAATTAGGTAAAAATAAATGCAGATTATAAGACCATGAAAGTGTTTTTTGACCTTGCATGCATATTAGACTGTTGTTGGAGACCCTTACAACCAAGATATGACCCTATTTCATGTATAATATGGGCTCTTTAATGTGTGCCACAATTAGACAAACTTGCTAACCTTTAGTTCCACCCGTCAACCTGAAGGCCATGAGTGAGCGGACGACACCAAACACCTCCATAGTGAGCAGTGTGTGAACTTTCCCGGTGTTGGCATCAGGACGCAGCAGCTCCAGAATTTTTCCTCGAGAAACAACAATCTCCTGCTGCTTGGTTCCTAATAAACAGGGAAAAGCACTAGTATTTTATCTTCATGCTATCTTCATGTTTGGTTATGTAATTACAATGTCACTACAGATTAAGCACGCCACTATCAAGAAATTGTCCAGGATATGGTGTTCCTGTGGCATACCTGAGAAGTTTCCATGGATGGCATGCGAGATGCCAGTTGCCCTTTGCAGGGTGATGTTGTACAGAAACATGGCTGCTGTCACTGGACCTTCAGGCTCAGGACAAAGAGCTAAAGCAGCACCTGCAAAACATAACAAAATAAACAAACAAATACACTATGGGAACGATGATGACGACAACAACTACTTAGTTAATTCATTTATGTAGCATAGAAAAGTCGCACTTAAATCAACGAATAGCTGAGCAATTCCATGCAAATGTCAGCCTTACCAAGATAAAATATAGTTTTCACCGAAATAACTTTCAATGATTTTAGTGTAGCCTTGTATTTTACAGCACTGCAGAATTACTGAAAAATGTCTCTGTCAATGTTTTTAAACAATTATATTTAATTTGCCAAAGTCACAAAAGTGGCAATTTCACATCTGTGACATCTATAACAGAGAAGAGACACATCTATAAAGCCTTTTCCTCATAAATGCAAAAATGTCAAATAAAATGAAATCAACCACTGTAGTTCTATAGGGAACCAGCTCTTCTCCATGTAATTAGCATTGTTTCTTTGGGGTTGTGCAGTTTAATTCACAGTATTTCTACAAAGTATGTTGTATCCTGTAAACTCACTGTCACATCCATTATGCATGTTTATTTTATTTAGAACAAAAAAAGTTTACGGATATTTTTCTGATCTCATAACTCTGTGGTTAGTCGTTTTGGAAAATACAAACAGATGTTTCGTTTACATAACATTATACTTAGTTTCTCTGTCAATTTATGTTTTAGGTTTTTACTGTAAAGGTCACATTTATAACGTCGGATGTGCTAACTGTTACTAATAGTTTTCAGAGAAGACCTACAAGGCCAACTTTGTTAAGTGAAAACTATGAAATATTGAATAGGACGAATTTCAAGCAGTTTACAGCAAACAATTAGTCTCTTCGCTAGTTAACCAGGAAAAGACAAAGCTAATGACTGCACAGAGAAAGCTAACAGCAAAGTGTCTATTTAGACAGTTCGTCGAGTTACATGCATAAATAAATTCGCTAAATAAGTTTCACTATATTTTTCCTTAATGTAAATTATATTTAAATAATAATTTACTGATAACAGCACTGGATTTGACAAGCTTTAGTGAATGGTCCATTCATCATTAGCCAGCCGGCTAACAAACTTTATATTCAAAAAAATGGTTTAAACTGTCGATTATGGATACAAATTTTACAATGACAAAGAAATATGGATTATCCGCGAACTGTATGAAAATAATTTACCGAAATAGCAACCAGGATGTTGTAGATTTCAATCAGATGAGAAACTTTTATTTTTCATTGGCCTGATCGCTCGTTATTTCAAACGGCGCTGGAACGACAGAGGGCCTCGCAGTTCTGTTGGCGCACATCAGTACTGTCCGAACATGTGCCTGAGTAAAAAGATCGACAACAGACAACTAAGTTTAGTTAAAAAAAACATTTTAGTGTATTAATTTTTAAATGTCTTTTTTATTGATTGTTATGTTATTAATTCCTTAAGAATGTGGTTAAAATAAACATATTTTTTTTCTTATACCCTGCTGAAAAAACAGCTTAAACCAGCCTAAGCTGGTTGGCTGGTTTTGGCTGGGCTCCCAGTCTGGCTAGGCTGGTCAAGTTGATTTAGTTGGTCATCTCCCAGCCTGACCAGCTAAGACCAGGCTGGAAATGGCTGGAAACCAGCCTGAAAGTGGAAAAAACCCCTCTAAAACCAGCCTGGTTGACCAGCCAACCATGCACCCTAGGCTGGTTTTAGCTGTTTTCTTTCAGTAGGGACTTGACTAATTTAAACGTTAAGTGACAGAAAAAACATGTCCAACATACATGAAACATACAATCACAATAATAAACGTATTGTTCAACAAACTGCATGTTTTCTTTCAAAAGAAATTAAACAATTGTGCTTTATGTGGTTTAAACAAGTGCGCTCTCTCTCTCTCTCTCTCTCTCTCTCTCTCTCTCTCTCTCTCTCTGCGCACGCGCGCGTATGTATGACATCAGGACACAGATGTGTATGACATGAGTATGCCAAAGAATGCATTTGGAAACCTATGTAACGTCCCCATAATTCACAAAAACAAACCCGTGTGTGCTGTGCCTGTGGAAATCCCAGAATATTACCGCACCGTTAAAGGCAAATATTGCTTCATTCTTTCCATTACAGTGTAAAACAGTGACATAATTTATATATCACCATCTCTATTTATGACCAAAGAAACTATTTAGTTAAATTATCTTTCACTTGTCAAAGTTTTTAAACAATATTTTAATGCTATTTTGATATTTCATAGCTAAATAATGGTGTGATAAGGGAAAATTATGTTAAGTTAAAGTTAAGTTAAATTTATTTATTTATTCATTTATTGCAATTAAATGAGGGTGGCATATTATTTGGTTATTTCTGTTATTGTTTTGAGTTGATGAACAAAATAATAGTCTTTAAATTCATTAATTTTCTTTTAAGCTTAGTCCCTTTATTAATCTGGGGTCGCCACAGCGGAATGAACCGCGAACTTATAGCATATGTTTTACGCAGCGGATGCCCTTCCAGCCTCAACCCATCACTGGGAAACACCCATACACTCTCATTCACACACACACTATATGGAAGTTTTTTTAGCTCACCCTATTCACCTATACCGCATGTCTTTGGACTGTGGGGGAAACCGGAGCACCCAGAGGAAAGCCAAGTAAACGCAGGGAGAACATGCAAACTCCACACAGAAAAGCTAACTGACCCAGCCGAGGCTCGAACCAGCAACCTTATTGCTGAGAGGTGACAGCACTACCTAGTGTGCCACCGCATCACCTTGTCTTTAAATTATTATGTAAATTTAATAATTAAAAAATAAATAAACTGACCCCAAACTTTTGACTTGTAGTGTGAGTGTGTGTGTATATATATATATATATATATATATATATATATATATATATATATATATATATATATATATATATATATATATATATATATATATATATATATATATATATGTATAACTGAATTACCTGGCATAAAAATTAAAAACTGTTTTTATTCTAGCTTAAATAAAACAAATAAGACTTTCCCCTGAAGGGAAAAGACATACTGTGAAAATTTCCTTGCTCTGTTAATCATCATTTGGGAAATATTTAAAAAAGAAAAAAATATTCAAAGGGGGTTTAATATTTCTGACCTTCAATTGTATATATATATATATATATATATATATATATATATATATATATATATATATATATATATATATATATATAGACAGACAGACTGACAGACAGGTAGGTAGATAGGTAGATAGATCAGAAGTCTGAATTATTAGCCTCCTGAATTATTATCCTGTTTTTCCAAGAAATCCAATAATTTCTGTTTAATGGACAGAAGAATTTTTTCAACACTTTTCTAAATATAATAGTTTTAATAACTAATTTCTGATCATTTATTTTATCTTTGCCATGATGACAGTAAATAATATTTGACTAGATATTTTTTAAGACATTTCTATACAGCGTAAAGTGACATTTAAAGGCTTAGGTTAACTAGGTTAACTAGGCAGGTTAGGGTAATTAGGCAAGTTATTGTATAACGATGGTTTGTTCTGTAGACTATCAAACAAATATTTATAGCTTAAATGTGCTAATAATTTTGACCTTAAAATGGTTAAAACTGCTTTTATTTTAGCTGCAATAAAACAAATAAGACTTTTTCCAGAAGAAAAATATTATCAGACATACTGTGAAAATTTTCTTGCTCTGTTAAACATAATTTGAGGAATATTTCATAAAAAACTAAAATTTAAAGGGGGTTTAATATTTTTGAACGGTGTATATCAATTCAATATATTTATACATAAATCCACATGGCGGCAGTAGCACATCAATTAGAATGCATATTGAGGAATACTCAAATTTTCATGCCACGTATGTAAACCATTATGAAGAATAACAGTCTGAAAACTATTGATGCCGCATTTTAATATTAAAAGAAATTAATGATACGATTACACGAAAATCTATGTAAAACTAACTATAACTAACTGGCTATTTGAACCGACATTTAATTCATATAAAGCATTTATACATATCTACAAAGAGAGAAACATAGCATCCGCTACGTACAGTTTGTATGTATGATAGTTATTCCCCGAGCATCCTCAATCACAGCACTTAGCGGTCTGCCGTGAATTCCATCTGTTACAAATGCATCATGGGAAATGTAGTACAAAAAGGCAGCGGACTCACAAGCGACACCTGACACCAAATTCACAGCACTTTTCAGTTCTTGCCTATATATATGCATAAGACAAATCCATTACACACATCACTGGAGTAAGTGCTCAGGTGAAACAACGGCTCGCAGTTCACTTGCACATAATTAAAAGAACTACATATCCCACTAGACATAAAACGCGATTGGAGAATACGGGGTGAGGGTATCTTGTTAAAGGGGGGGCAGCACACATACACTCACAGTCACACACACACGGACTGCACGCAGCATGGTGAGAATTACATTGTTGCATTTTATCCAAGGGCTTAGAGACGATAAATAGCAGGCAGCAGGACAAAGCCCTACTGCACATCTGCATCAGCATAGTGTGAGGACGCTGGGAACGACCACCGACGAGGAATTGATCTGAATAATCATATGGAGGCTGAATGCTGCTCATTTAGTGCAACATCTACAACAGTCTGCAGAAATTTACATTCCAGAGAGGGGGTGAAGTGGCTGTCTTTACATCCAGAAACTGCCCCAACATCATGACGGAGGGCTGTGCATCCTAAGAGGCTTTGCAAGGTATGGAAAAGCACGAGAATCACTGAATTTTGTCATTTGTGGTCATTGAAGTAACCTGTTGTGGACTGTGCTGATGTGGCTTTCACTCCATTAACGTCTCACCCCTTTCTTTGTTTATTTTGAAAGCAGTGTCAGATTTGTGTAGCTCGAGTGGTCCCTGACCCGCATCATGCATATAGAAGCACTCAAGAGGGGGGACCCGTGGCTTTGTGTCCAAAAAACATCTCTCATTGATGTGAGGGTCTCATTCCACTCTGAACCCACCCTTACCGATCTGCCAGCGTTGCTTAGATACAGGAAAGAAAGAGAGGGGTAGTAAAGGATTTTCTTGGGGTTGATGTGACGGGGTGACCTAATCAAGCCTTTGTCTCATCCTTATGCGGTTTCTTCAAAGTAGACTCAACCCAACTCCAAAAATGTGGACGGAAACTCAGTGAAGTATGACGTGTGTTATTCAGAAAGATGCTAACACATGTTTTTCTCAGGGAAAAGTGCAAGGTTACTGAGTGGAAACACTATACTAACACATACTAAACATTCTATGCATCACTATAGGGAAATTTCAACATCAGTCGCGCAATAATAAACCCTAGACTTTAAAAATTGGTCACAATTTATCGAGAAGCATTTCTAATGTTTATCTGCTCAATAACCTGTGCATTTAGATCATTTTCATAGATAATATCCTTCTAAAGAGAGAGTTACTTGTTACTAAAATTGCACATATTCATTGCAACAAATGATCTTGAATTGTACATATCCACTGCACATATAAGAATCAGAATCAGCTTTATTGCCAGGTATGTTCACACATACGAGGAATTTGTTTTCGTGACAGAGCTTCTACTGTGCAACAGAATTACTGAAACAGGACAAAGTATAGATAAATATAGCAAAAATATAGATTTGCAATTATGTTAATATCTATCTGCATACCTCTGATTATTAATAGCAACCTGTAAAGGCATGGGCTGGTATAAGATTCTAATGGTATGGTAACCTTGGATAAAAATATTACAGTGTTGTGATTACTGATCCAAAATAAAATCTTTGTAATTATCTGGGTAAAAAAAACAACTTTCCCCCCCACTAAACACAATATATTTTATTTTAAGAAACATTTAAAATGTTTTGAACTGGTAGCTTTTGATGTAGACGTTCCTTTTCTGCTGAAGATATTGTTACTGTAAAAAACAAAATAGGATAGTTATGAAAAAAACTTACAGAGCAATTTCAGCATTATGGATGTGACCTTTGCAGTAAAATCTCAAAACATGAATTCACAGAGAAAGTATGATACCTTACATTGAAACATCTGTTTATATTTTCCAAAAATACTAACCACAGAGTTATGGGTTCAAAATATATAAATCTGTAAACATTTTTATATTTTAAATGAGGAAAATAAACATGCGTTATATATTTTACTAAAAAAGTCAGCCAGTTTACAGTATACAAAAAGCTTTGTAGAAATTCTGTGGATTAAACTGCACAATACAAAATAAATAATGATAATCAAAAGGAGAAGAGCTGGCTCACTATAGAACAAAAATTACTTATTTTGTTTTATTTTACACTTTTGCAATTCTTAGGGGAAAGCTCCGTTATGTGTGGGACAGATGTGAAATTGCCACTTGTGTGACTTTGGTAAATCAGATATAATAGATTGCAAACATTGACAGAGATGGAAAATAGAAGCAAATTTAAAGAATTGAAAGACTTTAGATATAGAGTGTTTGGCTGGAGAATAAAGTACAACTGATAAATTGGCATGCTTTTTCAAATATTACTTTTATAATAAATATATAATCATCTAAAAAAAACTATTTAAATCAATTTCATTAAAAAAACTTCTGAAATATGAATTGGGTGTGCTTTTTTGAATGATAGTAAATTATATTGTTAGAATCGTTCCAATTTTCCCTTTGGTGCTGATTAATGTTATGTAAAACCAATAAACCTGATTTGCACAAATATCTTACAGGATCATATTGAAAGGATTAGTTCAAAGTCCTGATGGATATTTTTCTGAGAAATTGTTAGTGTAGTTATTTACACTGGACACTATATATTGGTCTTAACTGCCTTAAGTTATAAGGTTTACTGTAATTTTGTTAATTTACTAGTTTTTGATGCAGATGTACACTACTTGACAAAAGTCTTGTCATCTTAGCAACAAATAACTTGACTTCTAGTTGATCATTTGGAGAAGTGGCAGAAAGTAGATTTTTCTGATGAATCTTCTGTTGAACTGCATCCCAATCATCACAAATACTGCAGAAGACCTATTGGAACCAGCATAGATCCTCACAAAAATCCGTCAAGTTCGGTGAAGGAAAAATCATGGTTTGGGGTTGCATTCAGTATTGGGGCATGTGACAGATCTGCAGAGTGGATGGCAACATCAACAGCCTGAGGTATCAAGACATTTGTGCTGGCCATTGCATTACAAACCACAGGAGAGGGCAAATTCTTCAGCAGGATAGCGCTCCTTCACATACTTCAGCCTCCACATCAAAGTTCCTGAAAGCAAAGAAGGTCAAGGTGCTCCAGGATTGGCCAGACCAGTCACAAGACAAGACATGAAATTTATTGAGTATGAAGAAGGAGGCATTGATGATGAATCCAAAGAATTTTATGAACTCTGAAAGTGCAAGAACACTTCTTGCCATTCCAGGCATTGCAGAGATGTATGGATGCAGTCCTCCAAGCTCATGGGAGTCATACACAATATTAATTCTTTGTCCACTGCACCATGACTTTATATTTTAAACTGTACATTATTCTGTTAAGTGACAAGACTTTTGTCTAAGCAAAGTCAGACCTTACTGTCCTAATTAAATAATTCAAAACCAAGACATGATCATATTTTATTTTGGTAAAAAAGCGTAGTCTAGAGGCCTTTTCCTTTTATTTAAGCCACTTCTGATGCCGAATAATACTAAATGTCAAGTTATTATTTTTGTTCTGAAAACTTGGATAGGGGACAAGACTTTTGTCAGGTAGTGGATATGAATTCTGGTAGATATTCCGTTGAGGCACTCTTGTGAAAAAATATGAGAAAATATCGCTGTAAACACAGTAAACAGATCTTGCTGCAACACCT
Organism: Danio rerio; assembly: GCF_052040795.2. Lineage (NCBI taxonomy): Eukaryota > Metazoa > Chordata > Actinopteri > Cypriniformes > Danionidae > Danio > Danio rerio. The sequence continues at coordinate 20,118,752 of NC_141038.1, forward strand.
TTAACTTCTGGTTCTGTCATGACATTCAGTTTGCCCTTTGCTAATTGGCGCCTTCTCAGTGACAGAATCTTTTGGGTAATTATATGGCACTTATTTTGAGGCAAGGGAATTTTGATAGAAAATTAAAATCCTATATAAGTTTTTGGTTTAGGAGTTCCTTTCTCACACACAAAAAATGTATGTACATTTTATTTATTAATGAATAAAAAACATCAAGGACATAAAAGGTTTAAGTAAAAAGAGTGAAATACTTTTTATACTGCAGTTATCTTCAATAATATTAACAGAGCTTTGAAAAGTCATTTATTACAATGGTGTGTACTAATCAGTTTTCCTGCTTAATGTGGAGCAAATGGCCAGGCTCAAGTTTAATATGAGCAGTTGTAGACATCCAGTATAGTGTTTCACAAGGCATAATGGAAGACCATCAATTTCTTATTATATCTGCTGCGACATTAAGTACAGTGACTCAGTGCTGAAACCCTACAATGAATAAATCATCGCGCTGAATATTTGAATCACCTGATGTGTTTCTTAAACATGCATGTCTTTAAGGTCAAACGACGGTGAAAACGATTCAAATGTCACTAAAGCATAAATGAAATGATACAGAAAATAACACGTATCATAAAAAGACTGCGAACTTGTGATGTTTGAGCAACTGTGCTATTTGACAGATGTTCATCATCTTCTGTAACTAGGCTAACACAGTACCTGGGGAATTTCAGGAGCCAGCAAAAGTCCTGCTGACTTAGCCTTAACTAGGTTAGCACTGCATACAGCGAGAGCACGCTGTCATCGACTCACATTTGAGAGCTTTAAAATAGGTTACTCTATGGGAAACCTTTTTTTCTACCGGGGGCTGAATTGGTTAATTCACAGTGCTCTGACAGCGGGGTAACCTGAAATCCACTACTGCTGACTTTAATATAGCTCAACTCAACATTTACTGTTGCAAGTTATGTTTGCTGCTTCATTTAGAGAACACTTGGATTGAACAGAAGTAACAAATAGGGCACCTGCTGCTGATGTCTGTAGATTGTTTTATACCTATGTGTGTGTGTTCATGCTTGCATGAGTTCTCTGGGTTTCTCTTCTCCTGAGAGCCCTGCTCCCGAACCCTAACAGATGGAAGACTTTTCTTTAGGTGCTTGTTATAGCAGATTGCCGAAAATTGAATGTTTGTACAAACAGTCCCCGGCCTATGCTCTTAAAAATAAAGGTTCAAGAAGTACAGTTTTAGGTTCCCAACGAGCTTTGAACAGATTGTTTAAAGAATCTTTATTTTTTTCTTAGAGTGAAAAACATTTAATTAATCTGCATAATCACTATTTTCCACTATTAATATTTTATTTTGATTTCCAGAGATGGGTTACAGCTGGAAGGGCATCCACTGCAAAAAACGTGCTAGATAAGTTGGAGGTTCATTCCGCTGTGGCAACCCTGGATTAATAAAGGGACTAAGATGACAAGAAAATGAATAAATTAATATTTTACTTTGTTAATCCCTTTAAAAAATTAAGCAAGAAAGTCTGCTGGCATAACCCTGATTTTTAATCACAAAAAAGAAAACAACATTAAGATGAAAATATTAGGGCTTTTAATAATCGATTAATCTGTGGATTATTTTTTAGATTATTCGACGAATAATAATAATAAATGAAGTAGTTTTGTCCTGTTTTCAATCCAAATATCTAAACAATTTTAAATCAAGATACATACTAGACACATGAAATAGCATAAGAAATGATGTCTTGTTTTCTGAAAAAAACCCCACCTTAAAATTAATTAATTGTTTGCTTAAAACAAGCTAAATTATTTGCGAATTGGGTTAGAGAAATAATCTTAATGAGATATAATGTCAAACAGAAGTTTTACCAGTTTACATAAACTTGTCTGTGATTGTGATCAATAATGTGAGATGGGCATCGTCATGTTACTTGCGGCCTCGCGTTTGCCTCATTCATAAAAAGCAGAACACGCTTTAAATTCACCAGTTTATCCCCAAATTCTTGCAAGTGATTGGCTGGTGAACTTAGAGAAGAGTAGATTCAACTTTATAGCTATACACTATGTGTAATGTGTATCAGATATGAATAAAACGCATCAACAAATTATATTTGAATGGATTGCTAGACTTTCTAGTGTGTTTTACAAACTCTAAATGTTTAGTTTTACTAGTACATGTGTGTATTTACATGTCTAAAACGTCAATTAAGCATTAGGCGGTTAAAACGCTGCAAAATTGTGGTAATATAACACAACTTTCTCAGCAGGGTTTAGTTGGTTTTGTTTTCAAAAAAAATTTGCATGTGTTGTGAGTATTTTCATGCATAACAATCTATACACACAATCAAGCAAAAGATACAATTTAAATAAAGTGTTTTGTTGTTTCCTTGAGTCTAACAGAATTCAAGTACAGTAACTGAATTGTAAAGAAAAATAATAATTCAATAAAGGTAATCGTAGTTAAGGTCACAAATGGTGCAATTTTTCGTGCCTGAATGCTTTTAAAATCATTATACAAACACGTGCATCAAAAACACATGCAAGTGATAAATTATAATACAAACTCTAAACTGCATATCCTGCGTTGTTACTGTTGCGAATGATCACATTGCGAAATCGATGCTAAAACGATATATTGTGCAGCCCTAGTGTGTGTGTTAAGCACAGTCCACATTCTTCTGTGCTGGTCTCTGTGAGCTTCTTCTTTCTAAAACAGATTTTTATGACAAGAGTAGACATGAATTTTGTATATTCCCCATCCTGTCTACTGTCTGCACTGCAAGTCCCATTTGAGAACCATTTCATACCGTTTTTCAAGCTCATGTCCGCCTATGTTAATCTACCAACTCCACTGTGTGGTTTGTTTATTAGACCAAATGGCAGATAGCAATGATGAGGGCACAAAATATTGACATTTATGATTAGTCAGAACACTCATCAATCAAACTCTGGACCGACTGTCGATTTGCTTTAAGTTCTCTATGACGAGCTTCTTTTTTTATTTTTGAACTCCTGCAACAATCTTCATTTTGGCTAACACCAGTTTGTACTTGGCTTCCGCTTGAAGTAAATCGGGGCTTTTATGAATGCCAACCTGGAGGGCAAAACAAGGTTGCCTTTCATTCTGAAGGACTTTTCCCTATTCTCTAATCCCCTCAAAGGGTTTACCTTTCAGAGTGAGAGCTTTGAAAGGATGAAGAGTGTAGGGAACCAAAAAAAGGAAGAATCATGGAAGCTAAAGTGTCTATTATTTGTACCCTTTTGATTTTCCTTACTCCGAAGGGCCCTTAAAATTGGCCAGTTGAGCTCTTGGGTTAAAAAATAACCACTTTTCAAAATGGCAGCTATGATTGTTTTTAATACTATATTCTTTCAGAAGGCACATTTGTCTTTTTGGGAACAGAGTAAAAGGTTTTCCTGCATTGACTGCCATTGAGTACCTAAAGGCATAGTTCACCCCAAAATGAAAATTCTACCTTCATTTCCTCATAATCCACTTGTTGCAAACCTTTTTAAGTTTCTTTTTTTATGTTGAACACAAAGAAACATTTTTTGAAGAATTACGAAAATTGTTAGAAAAAAGCAGATGTTGCCCATACAAACAGATTTGCCAAGAATTTGCTTGCAATGCCATAAAATGAGCTAAATAATAATCTAAAATGCTTAATATGGCATAATGCATTTACTATCCATTCATCAGTAAAGTGTATATTTGATTTAGATTCTTTAAATATTGCTTTTACCTTATGCTTTTCTTCTGGTAAATTGACTTGCTCAAGTGCCCAACTCATTTTCAAAAAATGGATAAAGATGCATCTTTTTTACTTGACCCTCTAACTTTGACATTTCGTTGCTCTTTTGGTTGTTTGATTACTTCTAGCGTCCTCATTTGTGTGTCACTTTGGATGTAAGCACCTGGAAAATTATTAAATGTAATCCAAGTGGTTAAAATATTGCAGCAGATTATGGATTTCAAGTGGCCAAAACATGCTGTTTGTTTACATATATTCATTTTAAAAGGGCATTTAATTATTCTAATAGAAACTTGACAGGTTGTGTTAATTAAAACAGAATTGAACCATCATTTTAAAAAGTGTAGATAGTAAGGGAACATGACACTCTCAGCTCTCACTGTTTAAACACATTGGACGGATTAGATTATTGCAATGTGACATTGAACAAGTACACACAACTGTAGCGTACCTCATTTGCTAATTGTAGGTTAATCCAAATTGTATGTTAATGAAATAGCTGTGAGGCTTGTTTTAATTTTTGAAATTGACAGATTTAGGAATGGTGTAATATATGAAAGACCATTTCCGCAATATAAAATAATAGATCTGGCATAAAAATGTCAAAATTAAAAAAAGTTATAATTATGAATTAAAATGTAAAAATCATTGCTTAGGTAAAAACTCTGGCCTTAAAGTAATAATATCTTCTAAAAAGTTGAAATGATGACTTGAAATCACGACTTAATCGAAATAATGACTTACAAAACTTAAAACTATGATTTAAAAATTAAAAAGATGACTTGCAATTCTGACTTAATCAAAATTATGACTTGCGTTAATTAAAACTATGACTTAAAATTCTGACTTAACAACAATTACAAATTTATTGATATCATGAGTTACGAATATTATGACTAGAAAGACTAAATTCTGGTGGGCGAAGCAGTGGTGCAGTAGGTAGTCCTGTCGCCTCATAGCAAGAAGGTTGCTGGTTCGAACCTTGGCTGAGTTGGCGTTTCTGTGTGGAGTTTGCATTTTCTCCATGCATTCGCGTGGGTTTCCTCCGGGTGTTCCGGTTTCCCCCACAGCCCAAAGACATGCAATTGGGTGAATTCGGTTGGCTAAATTGTCTGTAGTGTATGAGTGTGTGTGTGTGTGTGTGGATGTTTCCCAGGGATGGGTTGCCGTTGGAAGGGCATCCACTGCGTAAAAACGTGCTGGATAAGTTTTCTTTACTTGTATAGCAGAAATGGCCTTGACGTATACGATATATCAACGCGCAGCACTTGCATGATAATTATAAAATATGGTGGTGAGGTAAGGGTTAACTGGACCAGCAATATAGCTCTGCTGTGGCATTTGGGAGCCAACGTTGCCCCTGCTTCTCCTCTGAATCGATGGGCTCTGCGACAGGCCTTGGCATGTGGCCCCTGTCTAGGTGGCCTGAGAGGATCTCCACTTGATGAGTGAAGGAGAGAGAGATATTTCTGAGCACAGGAGACCAAACACTCTGTCACGCAGAGAAAGTGATGAAAAACATTGTTGAAGGAGGATAGCATGTGAAGGATAGTGATTGAGAGAATGGATCGGATAAGGAAATGGTGCATCAGTCTGAAAGAGCATGTTTTTTTTACTTGACAAATAGAAAGAGATACTGTAGATGGAGGAGATGTGAGGTATAGCCACAGATGCTTGGATAATTCATAAATATTCTACAGGGAAACAGTGAGGAGATGCGAGGCGGCAAACGTGTAGCTGAGACAAGGTCAGCGAGAAGTGGGAAAATTGAGGTCAGATTGACAACACTGAATAAAATTTCAAAGTGCATCAACTGAAAATATTAAATTCACTGCGAAAAATGTGATCACCATACAATGAAAAAACTTACTTTTGCTAGTAGCTCTGAAACTTCTTATTTAACGAGTTGAGCCCACTTCATTTGAGCCCATTTTTATTTGGTGATAACTTATTTGTTTTATGTTCAGCTCATTTAAATTGGTAAAAACGATTAAGTTAACTTAATCAATTTGTGTTGGGACAGCATGAAGGTATTATGTGGAACCCTGCGTTTTTACAGTGTATCAGTGGAAAATGCAATTAACTAGCAATAAAACAATGAAAAGAAATAATAAAACACCACAATTTATAATCATTGATAATAATATTTGGCTGCTCCAAAAAGAAATACTACAATAAAAATGATTTAATGCTACAAATAAAGTATTCATAGTGCACGACATATTAATATGATATTATTCATTCATTTTTTTTCAGCTTAGTCCCTTTATTCATTAGGGGTCACCACAGCGGAATGAACCACCAATGCATCCAGCATATGTTTAATACAGCGTGTAAAACACATGCGTGTAACATATTACACATATACACTACGGACAATTAAGCCTACCCAATTCACCTGTACCACATGTCTTTGGACTGTGGGGGAAACCGGAACACCCTAAGGAAACCCACGCGAAATGCAAAATCCACACAGAAACGCAGAAACTGAGCCGAGGTTCGAACCAGCGACATTCTTGCTGTGGGGTGACAGCACTACCTACTGTGCTACTGCTTCGCCACAAATAAATAACTAAATAGGATTATTTTTTAATGGGACAAGCAAACAAAATCTTATCCACCGGATATTAGAAAAGATTCCATTCAGCCCTATATAAGTCTGAAATTTAATTCATAATTAAATTAATCGATTCATTAATGGTCTTTAACTTAAATTGATTGTAATGCAATAATGTGCACCTTTTGTAAAGCTGCTTTGAAACAATAATTATTGTAAAAAAAGTCTTACAAATAAACTTGTACTTAATTAAAATGTTTTAAATTTGACTTTAATCAACTAAATGTACAACTTTGTTTTATTGCCACTTAATTCAATTTAACATTTTATTTCTTCTTTTCAAAGAAGTAATTTTCAAAAATATTGATATAACACAAATCATCTCTGTTGATGCCTAAAATCAAAATCCATGTTCCTGTATTGGAACACCTACACACACACACACACACACACACACACACACACACACACACACACACACACACATATCTTTGAGAGGCCTGGGCTAAGATGCGCTGCTGAGTCAGACACTTGGGCATCTGCAGCTGTTTAAAGCTCCTACAGCAAACAAACTTTCTGGTGAGGCAGTTTAAGCAGAAATAATAGATGGTGACTGCACCATCCGTCGCTGCTGTGACAAACCTTCCTCTCCTGCTCTGTATAATCATTTTAAACTCCTTATCCTACATGATGTGCTGGCTTCTTTGTCGATTTCTGCTTTTATTTAGATTATACAGACTTTTTGGCTCTTTCGTAGTGTCTAAAGCTTGATCGTAATAGACCAGTTTCTCCAGGCTGGATGCAGAGGACACGATTATTGGTTTCCCTTGTGGATTTCTGTCAAAAGAGGCACAAAGAAGGGTCAGCAGTTGCTCAATGAGGGCATGTAAACTCAACGCCTTTGGGCACAGTCACAATTCAAGGGTACAGATTGCTGTTAACAGATCCAGTGCCTCCTCGGGGATATGACCCAATTAGCATGTAGATGAAATATTGTTCAAATAAAGGGTTTGAAATGGATTTGATGTCTGTCACGAGATGTTTATTTTAGATTATTTTAAATTTAAGCATGTATGTGAAGAGATTTTTATTTTTTTTTATTCTATGCCCAAGGTAATTCTGACATTAAGTTAATCATGCGGAAACTCATTCAGATGAGTCAAAATGGCACCTACGGTTAAATCTAGTTCTACTTTCATGTTAGGTGCATGAGCCTAAATTAATCTTCCCTTGAGAGGAGGAGAAAATAAGACGAAAAGGCAAAGGAATTAAATGAAATTTTGATCTCCAGTGTTTTCTGAGGGGCAGAATAGGAAATAAACAGGACTGATGCTTAAGGCTTCATAAAATGAAGCTGAATTTGGATTTGATTGGAGATATTTGACTTGTTTTCCATCTTTTAGCTGGTTTGAGGCTTAACTTGTAAGGGGTTGTATTGCATGGACACTACTTTTTTGATAGTCCTCTTTAGAGATACTGTGTTGATTAAATAGAGCTTTGCAGCAATATGCCAACTGACTCTCATCAGATTATTAGTGCTAGACGTGTAGATTAAACTTAGTTGAGATTGTCGCGAAGTTACTTACAGTATAGTCAGCAGCACATGGCACAATAAAAGTCTGCAGTGCCCCAATAAAAGCTTTGAGCTACTTTTTACTTATTAGTGTATTAAGCAAAAGCTGATCTGCAGTCAGAGTCCTCTCAACTGATGCATACATGCAAAAAACCATTCATGTGAGTGTTTAACAGATCATTAGTAAAGCATTGATTTGAAATACCAAGAGCTCACTAAAACATGGGAAAGAAAGGAAAGTGATAAGAGTAATGGTGTCCTGTGCCCCAGTTTTATGTGTTACAATACTCCTGGTCAGGCTACACTAGGAAAAAAATCCATTATGTTCCTAGGAAGTGTTTTCAAATGAAACCCGCTACAGTTTCCTGTGATTTGTAAGTGTGTTCCATTTATTTATGTATTTGAATTGCATTTGGGAATTTAGCATTTTTGGTCTCCGCTCCAACATCTTTTGCTCTTGTTTACTTGTGCACAAACACTTTAATAAATAAACTTTAATTGGTATTTTTAGTATAGATAAAACAAGATTCATTCATTTTCTTTTCAGCTTAGTCCCTTTATTAATCTGGGGTCGCCACAGTGGAATGAACCACCAACTCATCCAGCAAATGTTTTACGCAGCGGATGCTCTTCCAGCTCACCCATACACACTCTTTCACACACACACACACACACACACACACACACACACACACACACACTCATACACTACGGATAATTTAGCTTACCCAATTTACCTATAGTGCATGTCTTTGGACTTGTGGGGGAAACCAATGTCAACACGGGGAGAACATGCAAACTCCACACAGAAATGCCAAATGACCCAGCTGAGGCTCGAACCAGTGACCTTCTTGCTATGAGGCGATTGTGCTAACCACTGCGCCACCGTGATGCCCAAAAAACTATATATTATACAAAAAATAATACACAGAAATAAATCTGCAGCAAAAATTATACCAACATAAAATATGTTTAAAAAAACTAATGCTGCCAATGTTGTTGTTGGTAATTAATTGATTTACATTCATTTACATTTTAAAAGACTGATTAAAATTAGATTATATATATATATATATATATATATATATATATATATATATATATATATATATATATATATATATATATATATATATATATATAATGTGTGTATATAAAATGAAATTTTAATCAGTCTTTTAAAATGTAAATGAATATGTATATATGTGTGCGTGTGTGTATATTTATATATGTATGTATACAGTATGTGAATCAAGTCATACAGCACAAAATCAAGAGAAAATAAAAAATGGAAACCATTTTTTTTGGGGGGGAAGGGGGTGGGGTGGGGGGGGGGGTCACTTAATATGATTCTAAATTAAAAGGAAGCTGACAATGTAGACTAATTGTGAATAAGCAAATTATTTTTACATTCATTATCAAGGTCTAACAAATATAGCAAAAGGATTTCCATCCCCATTAATGGTATGTTAATATTGAAATACATTTTGACACTTTATATGAAAAATAATGGTCACCATGTAATTAGGATTTTGGCCGAATCACCCTCCCTGAATGAAAATATTAGCATATATGAATTAAATCTATTAATCTTCTATTTTTTGGAAGTACAAATGCATTTACTCTGGTGGTGGTGTGGAGAGACCCCCCTCATGAATGTGAAAAGCTTTGGGTGTATGGCCATACACAATAAATGCGCTATATAAATACACACATTACATTACATTACATTACTTCAAGAGTTCACACCTAGCAGATGATTGATTATAAAGCTTGTTTGGCATGCTGTCCAGGGAGAGAGCCCCGAGCTCATGAGATCTTTGAGCCTGGGGCTCCATCCCGTTTGCGAGGCGAGAGAGGAGTTTGAACTCAGGTAGATCTCGAGAACTCCTCTGCTGCAGTAGCTAATGAACAGATAGTGATTGCTCTTAAGATATCTCTTAAGATATGCTCTTAATATCTACTTACTAGGAGCACGTCTATGGTGCCGATTTGGATTAGTTAATTAACTTTAGTTGCGTGTTGGACGGTGAAAGGAAACTGGGGAACCCGGGGGAAACCTATGTGAGCACAGGGAGAACGCGTAAACTCTGCACAGAAACGTCTGCTGGCTTGTTAAGGATTAGAACCAGTGACATTCTTGCTGTGAGGCAACAGTGTTAACCACTGGGCCTCAAAATCGATGTTATATGAAACTTAGGGTATATATTTATAGTGGCTTAGGAATCATCTGATTGGTCAATCATACATTTAATAACGCAGGGTCGGCTGCAAGCAATCATAAGCATGTAATCCTCCCAAAAGTCAAAATTAACTTTTATTTATTTATTTTAATGACCACGAAAACATAAATTTAGGTTACTGCTGATGCAAAAACTGGACCCAAAGTTTAATGTCACAAAGCTTCTTTAAATTAATCTCAGTATTGTGATCTCTGGAAACCACAGTCATGAACTTATTTTGGGATCTGAAGAATGGCTTTGTTGCTGATGATGACGTACACTAGCACTAAAAGCGGTCAGCAAGATGGCCCATTTATTATTAGGCCACATTTTCGGGAATGAAATGCAATTCCTCCAGCTTTAGAAAGTCGATTGAACAAAGAATCATTGAATGAAGGCGTCTGAGCGAGGAGGAAAAAACGCATTGTGCTGACACCAGATCACCTAGGAAGAAAATGTTGATTAAAATAGCTAAATCATAAATGCAGACTGCTTTTAAATGGAAAAAAGGAGAAAATGACACTATATTCACACATTTTCCCCAAGAGATGCCTAACAAGCAATAATGTATCCAGCTTTAAAAGGGTTTAATTCATTAAACATGAAATTAGATTAAGCCTTAGGGCCAAGCCGTTGCAAATTACTGTTTTATGATTAGATTAATCCTCAGTCGAGAAAGAGGGGCATGTTTTGTTAGTATGTTACCCCAGAGTCACTCCATTTTTTTCACCATCTTTGCCTCAAATCAAATCATAGAAAATGTATGTTAATAGATTTTAAAAACTAATAGTTATCAATATAGAGCTGAAGTCAAAATTATTAGCCCTCCTGTTAACCCCCCCCCCCCCCCCCAATTTAAGTTTAGTGAAAAAAAGATTTTTTTCGACACATTTATGAACATAATAGTTTAAATAACACATTTTTAATAACTGATTTATTTTATTTTTACCATGATAACAGTACACACTATTTTACTAGTGCAATTAAAATTCTTAACTAGGTTAATTAGGCAAGTTAGGGTAATTAGGCAAGTCGTTGTATACCAATATACAATGTTAAAGTTTGTTCTGTAGACTATTGATATATTAAATATTGCTTAAGGGGGCTACTAATATTAACCTTACAATGGACTTTAAAACTGCTTTTATTCTAGCTAAAATAAAATAAATAAGCCTTATTTCCCAGAAGAAAAAATATTATAGGAAATACAGTGAAAAATTCCTTCCTCTGTTAAACATCATTTGGAAAATATTTAATATAAAAGAAAATAAAATTCAGTGGGGTACTAGTTTTGACTTCTGTAGTTGACTTTTGAAAAGTGATTTTTAATCATGCAAATGTGACATTATTTATTTAAATGTGCTGTTTTACATATAATTCTTGCACAAAAATCTGAAAATGTTACGAAGTCCCTATAGGTTTCAATTTATATGACATATTGGAGTCAAAGGTTTTTACAACTTTTTTACATATTTATCACTCTATAATTCACAAGACATTGTAAACAGGCAGAAAAAATACTATATTTTTTTTATAAAATGTACATTGAACATAGAAGTTCTAGTAAATTGAAACAGTGTCAGTCCAGTTTTCAGAGTTGAAGTTCAGTGCAGTTCAGTGTGTTTAATTTCACTGCTGAAAGTCCAAACATTAAAGAGCAAATCCATCAATGCGCAGCTCCACAATTCTCAAACCAAGCAAGCCAATTCTGACAGTAGCGAGGAACAAAACTTCAACAACTGGCTCTATGCACAGGTAGAATTTTAATTCCAATGATAAACTTCCGGTTAATGTGACTATTTTCAATTTCGAGGTTCCTTTTACAGCAATTACAATGTAATTACAATACATTCAGTTAAATAGACTTAAGCATTCATTTAGTTGTTCAAGAGCAAAACAAGATGAAGGACTGCTGTAACCACTAGTGCCGTCAAAAGCAACAGGCTAGCGCAGAAATTCCATTGCAAATACTAGGGTAAAATAAACTCACACAACAAAATAAAGTCACATTTTAAAGACAGGATGGGGAATAATAGAATTGAATGCAGTGCTTCTTGTGCGATCTGAGACACACTTTATATTATATATCTAACAGGCAGTAAAGATCACTGATTTTTAAAGAAATCTGATCTTAAATGTGACAATTTTGTAATGCAAAGACAGTTCACTGCAAGCTCTTAGACTACCTGCCCGAAAATTAAACGTCTGTGTGCATAAAGCCCAATGATGAAAGTAATAAAAAGAAAAAAAGGTAATGTAAATATTATGTACAAAGTTACTCCTCTTCAAAAACTTTCAGAAAACAGATGAGAAGAATACTGAAGTGGAGATTTACAATATATAAAATGTCATTTTGAAAAGTCTTTTAAAAATGCTGCAATTTAAATCTACATACCCAAATTGATCAAATGTGACAAAAGTGTATTTTGGATGTTTTCTTTTTTATAGTACACTGGGGGAAAACGCTGTAATGAAAGACAATTTATTTCTTAACTGGCAGGTGCATAAAAGCAGCATCCTTGCCTGCAGTGTTTCGCCTAAATTAATGCCGTCGACTGTTGAATATATAAGAACAACCTGTCCAGCGGCGAGTCGGAGCGCATTCGAGCCCACCCAGTATGTGAATGTCTGCTCTTCGCTTTCAATTACATTTCCATTGCAGCCAGCTGTGAGGTTTTGTTGCCAAGGCAACTCAGACACCCACTCTACAGTGTTCGGCTCACCCTTGCTGAGCAGGCACATTGGTCAAGACCCACTAAAAGCGGCTGAACAACAAAAGAGAGGAGTAAAAGAAAGAGTAAGCTCAGGTCAGTGGATGCTTTTGTGTGCGATACCTGTTTATGAGGCTGGAGAAAGGAAAAAAAGAGAATTTGGTGGTTGTGTTTCTCTGTCTGACTTTGTCCTAGAGAAGCAGGAATATATGAGTGTTAATTATGTTAACATGCATGATAGAATATGTTGTTATGGCTATGCTTAGATTTGTTGACCAAAAGCGGAAAAAAAAGCTTACAAACCTCGGCTGCCTGTTGTTTGATGGCTTCATAAATGAGAAGACTGTCATTTTGAGATATTTGATGGGGACAGAAAGAAATGATGCTTGGCTAGAAAATGAAGCATGAATTGGATAGACTGGGAGCATAATTCAGCTTTAAGAGGACTTCGCCTCTCATTTGAGAATTTATAGCTTATGTGTGGTGTGTTGACTTGCATACTTTTATTTTAGATGGTGTTAAGGAAGTACATCAAACTTATATGCTTGTGGTGAATTTGAAACTGCTCTTTATTGCTGTTTTTATGTTGGAACTTAAGTATGAAAGTTTGTTTCTGCTACAGGTTAAAAAAAAGGTTATTGCTACCTTTAACAACACAGTTATGAGTTCGTATCTTGACTTTTTTTTTAAATGCTCATTTTTATGAGCATTCTCTTGATTTGTGAGTTTGGAAGTCAAAATAGAGAGATATAAAGTAAACTTGCAAGAGCTTTAAACTTGCATTATACTATATATAATATATTATTACTATTATTATTATTCATTTTTAATTCAGTGGTGTAAATTCATGTAAGTGCAATCAGTGTAATGCCATTAATGTTAATGAATCATTTATCTACACATTATTTTGAAAAAGTATAAAGGAAAAATACCAAAACTGCATAGATTTTGATTTTTAATTATTTTTAATGAACCAGTTCATTTTAATTATTATTTTTTTTAAAACAACTTTTCATTAATTTTCTTTTGGCTTTCTCATGCCCTTTATTAATCTGGTGTTGCCACAGCTGAATGAACCGCCAACTTATCCAGCATATGTTTTATGCAGCGGATGCCCTTCCAGCTGCAACCCATCACTGGGAAACACCCATACACTCTCATTCACACACATACACTACAGACAATTTTAGCTCACCCAATTCACCTGTACTGCATGTCTTTGGACTTAAGGGGGAAACCGGAGCACCCGGTTATATAGAGAGATTACTAGGAGTTTTCTGGCCTTCAAGAGTCACTTTTACGTAACCAGCAAAACTCCTTAGTTTATTGGGATCAATTTACACTGAAATAAACAACTACCAAACTGGTCTCATGTTGCATAGGTATAGGCCTATTTTTGACTTTAGCCAGTAGCCAAAAATACATGTATGGGTCAAAATTATTTTTCTTTGATGTTAAAAATGAAGATTTTAATTTTTTTTTGTAAATGAAAACTTTCTAAACTTTCTGATTAGTAATGTGCATTGCTGAGCTCTTTAAAGACAACTTTAATGGGGATTGTTCAGTAGGTCTATTTAAAATTCAGATATTCAAATAGTTGTATCTTAGTCAAATATTGTCTTGTCCTATCAATCTTATTAATGGAAGGCTTATTTATCAGATTTTAGTATATGAATAAATCTAATTTAAAAAACAAAAGGACATTTATTAGAGTTTTTTGTGGTCCAGTGTCTCATGTAAGCCTTCTTTTATCTATCAACTGCCTCAAGCCCTCAACACCTACTGAATGATCTTAAAATTTTGAATGTTACAGAGTAATTTGCATACTAAACTCATCTACTCGATATGGACATTTTATCAAACAAACTGTTACCTTTTTTATTCTTTTTATTGTATTTTTACATCAGTACAAATTGTAACTTTTACACACATTACTGGTCAAAAGTTTGGGGTCAGTACTATTAAATAAAATAAGTTTATTCTGCTCATCACGGCTGCATTTATTTAATCAAAAATACAGTACAAATTGTAAAATTGTAAAATGGTATTGCACTATAAAATAACTGACTGGTAAACTTTTGACCAGTAGTGTATTTCAAATTTTTTTTTTTTAACATTATGTTAATATTATACGTATAACAAAAAAAAAAAAAACAGAGAAAATAAGGGGAAGAGGAAAAAGAAAGAAATAAAATTAAGGGGGATTTAAGATGTTTCTACTAGGGTTTAACCAATGCTCTATTGTTAAAGAACTCAATAGAAGTATTCCATATTATATAGCAATTCTTAGGGAAAGTCTGGGTTTTAAGTTGCAGGCAGGGCATGACTTTTTTATTAATGTGGAATGGCAGGGAGCATCTTAAGTCTAATCACTGTACATTGATTTTTAGATAGTTCTGCATCCCCAAAAATAGCTAAAATAGGCCCGGAGTATATTTGCTTTCCCACCACTTTTGATATTAAAAGGGTGTTCCAGAGTGTAATTCTAAGCCTTGGTTGTGTTTATAAGATGAAAAGCAATGTGTGCTCATGCTTCACTGGTAAAAAACATCATGTTATCTTACTTTGGTTAAATACAGCTACTCGGCTAACATGAAAATGACATTCATATTTCCTAGTTCCTCTGAAAGGCCCCCCTCAAGAGGCTCTGATTGGTCAGCTAACATAATGTGCTGTAATTCGCAGATTGGCTCCACATCACCAGAAAAAGCGTCACGCCTTTACAAGCACACACCGTGCCTCTGCTGTGTAAATACTTTCAGTCAGAGTAGCTGTTAGCCGTATCAGTTTGAACCTGAATCAGACAGAAAATAGAGGCGTTTTTTTGAACCTGAAAATCTGACACCGCTGAACCGCATGCCTGCTCTCTAAAACGAAATATGTCTCTCACATAGGGAAAGTGGCTGCATAGAGTGAAACTGCAGCGTTGCTGAAGATTGCGGCTGTTGTTTGACTGATAAAGAAGAGTTTGTAGTTAAATTGTTTGTGGTGCCAAAACATTTCCCATTGTTTACATTCTTGTTTATGTCCTTGCCACAACACACTGTTAATACTAGAAACTATCCATGTAGTCAATTTTAACTAATAAAAATACTTACAGGTTGTGGCTCACAATCCACAGCTTCGTCTATTATGGTTGAAGCTGTTCCTTAGTCTTTAACTGAATCCAGCACTGAATTGGGTACGATTCTGGAAGCTGTCCTTTGTCAAATGCTAGCTATATATTTTTTATAATTCTCTGAAACAAAATTAAAAGTAAACTGTAAGCACTTCTCTCTTTGTGTCATGTTCTTTGGAAGACCAAATACAGAAACAGAAGAAGCTCTGGGGAAATAGCAGCGTTTGGACAGCATTTTAGCTGTTTCTGCTATAACATTACAGCGCCTGTGGCCACACCCCTTCACTGCGCAGGGTGTATGTACGTAGTGAATGCACGTGACCTTAAGCATTTGTGATCTCACTAGCACAGATGTATTTATATGTAGTCCCCAAACTCGTTCGCTGTAGGCTTTGCTAAGCTAACTCTGTAAAAGCCAGTCCCCCTTTGCATTGAACTTTGAGCGTATTACATTCAGAGATGTTGTTTCTGTTCACACAGCTACATTACACATCAACTAAAGTTTAAAATATGATATCATAGTGGACCATCACTTTAACTGAAAAACTCAAATCCAATAATTAACTATTTTAAGATAACTCCAAAACATTTGACAAAAATAGTTGGCGCATGCGCACACAAACAAGCAAACTTGAAATCTTTGAGAACGCCAAACCCATCAAGCTCCTGTCTCATCACCAGATTTCAGAGACTTCTAGTAAGAAAAACGACCAGCTACATGAACGCTTGATGAAAAGGGGCAAAAACATTTTCAAACAGGAATTGTTTTAGAAACGTTTAATGACTGTGCCTGCAGCCTCTTTCTTGTTTTTTTCTCCTTATATTGTAGGCGTCTGAAAAGAAGTAGCGGGTTTAAGGATGAGCACATCTCAATCAAAGACGCGGGCATTTACAGCTGCCTGGAGAAAATGAAATCTGAAATTCATTTTTCTAATTGGAATGGAAGGGGAGAGAGTATTATGTGATCTCGAGCGGCTCACCCACGCATGCAATCACAATCGCGTGATTTAATCTGCGGCAGCCACAGTGAAAGCAGCACGGGCCACCTGTTTGTTTGATATGTCGATATCCTCCTCTAAATCCCTGATTGAACTCTTGGCAACACTTTTATATGTTTAATACGTTACAAAATTGTTTCTGCTGTCAAAACTATACATGGCTGTGTGAGTACTTCTCTCAGACATGCACTCAGATTAACCTGTCTCAAAGCATGCAAGCGTCCACACATCGCTTGGCTTTATTTTGTGATGATAACTTTGAACTATGTCCTCGTGTGGTGCCTTGCTCCACATATTCAGTTTGATAATTTAGCTCAGCAGATGCTCTATAGAGAGTTCAGTAGAAATCGGCGGTCACTAGAGAGACTCAAAGATAGAAACACTTTAACTGTGGTGCTTTCACAAAATTGTATGTGAGGGACAGATATTGGTGAAGATGATGAAAATGAAAAACTGAGAACAAGGGGATGAAAGGATCGAAAGACAGTATTATGAAAATTGACGCATGTAAAATGATTTTTGTTGTGCCTTTGGAAAGCTAGTGATTTCTGTTTTATATTGCTGTGCTGCTTCACTTGTGTTTTTGTTTCTCATAATGACATCCAAAAGTCTGACACCACTTGTAAGAAGATGCACATATTTAATACAATATGTTTTTGAATGCAAGCAACATTATTTGGTAAAGTCTGAGTGAAATTAGAATAAAATATGAGTAGCAGAACCCTCTTAATGTGACCTTGTGCTCTGGAAACATTGAACAGTACTTTTTTGATCAAAAGGCATCACAGTCAATGTTAGATACTGAAGAATTTTTAAAAAAGAGTAAATTTGAGCTTTTTTATATTTATTTTGCCATATCTTTTGTCTTATGATGTTGTTTTTGTTAGTTTTTAACTAACAAATTAATTTATTGGGTCTTATGTGACTTTCCTCCACATAACAAATAAAAGGTGTCACATAGTGCATTGGTTTAATAGGTTAAATTGTTATCTGATATCTACATAGTAGGCTCATGGCTCAGGTAAGTAAAAAAAAAACTTCAGAAATGGTTTTGTAAGCTCATTTATTACTCCATAAAATAGCCATAAAATCATCAGAAGGTCCATGATTGACCATATATGTTTCGTGTCGCTGACGTGCTGCTCTTACAGACACACATACAGCATGATGTACGCTGAACACATACAAATATAAACCCAATCATGGAAACGTTAACCTATTTTGTTCATCAGATCTGTTGTGGATAAAGGCTAAATTACAGTTAAACTTGTCAAAAGAGAATGATACTGATGTATTGGGTTGTATTTTGAAGCTACTGTCCAAAAACAAACAAACACAGGAATTAATATCAACCTCTGCATGAACATACGCCAGTTAAGCTAAGTGATTTGATACTATTCAGCAGTTTACATGTGTTTGTTAAAAAATATGCATTGAATTTCACAAAACACACAATAAATTAACAAAAGATGTAATTAAACAAATCTTAGGCCTCTTCAGAGAGAAGATTAATAAATGTGTAATCTGTAAATCTTGCATTTTGCATCCTTAGGCGAGTTTGAGATATGTCTCGTGCTGTCGTTACCCAGTAACACAAAGTAAACAATTTAGGGCTCACTTTTTTAAAATAAAAGTTCCACATGCATAGTTAGTGAAACATGTATGCTTAAAATAACTAATTGAGGAAAACTACTATTGTTGTATGACTATAACATTCGGCTTATCAAACGCAGCCTGAGGTGTGCATAGAATATATGATTTCAGTGCTTCTTTATGATCTCCGAGCTGCAAATGAGTCTGTGTGCTCCCGATCACATGGCTGCTCGTCAGGTCTGGATAAGTGACCTAAAGTAGGCATACATGTAAATGCAAAGGGCATGGCCCATGAGTCTCATAACCGTTTGTTTTGTCCACTGATTGGCCTGTTGTCCACCGAGGTTTTACATTTGTGGAATATACATTAGAACAAGGAAACAGTGGTGTCTGAGTCTCACGGTATGCCCATTTCCACATAAGGATCTCTTATTATGATTCTGCCTTGGTATACACAGATTTTTATTATAGACCAATTTGACATATGTAAACAAAAACAATAGTCCCAATGTATTTCCTGTTTTACATTTTTAATTTTTATCGCTTCAGAGAATCCAAAAAAGAGCCATTTATTGATAAATAATGTTAGGATAGCTGTTTTAACATTTAAGTTATGATTAAATAACCTCTTGCTACAGTTATGAAATAGTTTGATAACAAGCAGGAAATGTTCATGGGCCATTTACATGACCACATTGAAATGGTCTATAGGGCCATACCTTTTAAAATTCTTTTGCTATTTACAGTAAGTATTGGGAAAAATGACTCCAAAATGAGCGCAACACATTTTGGCATGTGTGAGTGTGAAATAATTTTTTAAAATCCTGCATGCCAAAATTCTGTGCCTTTTGACAGTTTTTTGGAAGATTTAAATCCGAGGAAAAATGTCCACACTAAACAAATCTACATAAGTGTGAAAAAAAAGCTTATAAAAAATAGCACTGTGAATGACATCACTGTTTTGACATGCAGTACATAATATTGCAGTTGTCTGTGTTTGTGTTCCTGTAGCCTGGAAGGTCGCCCTAAATCAAGAAGAGCAGCCGTAGACACCAACATCTGGATTTCACTGTGATCCTGATGCACGGCATCCTCTCTGACTGACGGGTTTTCTCTGGCAGCGAACTGGCAGAGAGAAAAAGAGCTCGCACAGGTGCGGCAGCAGCAGCAACATCCCAGAGATTATAGATTTGGAGATTACAGGACAACAGCAGGTCAGGGCACATTGCCTTGTTGAAATCCGAGTTCTCCACCTCACCAATTCTGTTAAGAGCTGTCATCGTGAAATTGGCAGGCAAGTCCTGCAACCCAACACACGTTCACAGGCACACAACTCTTATTTGCTGCTATACAGATGTCGTGTTGGAAGAAAGTCTTTTGTCAATTTGCTTTTTGTAGTTGAGTCGTTAAATTTCCTTCAATCACCTTTGTTGACATATTCTCCCCCGGTTTTCATTTCATAGATTTTTTTTTATCTACTGACTTGGAGAGGCTGTCAAATGATCAAAACACGTCCTTAAGTTCTTATCTAGATTGGAATGTTCAGATCCCAGTGCTGTTTTCCAGACAGTTGGAAGTTTGTCACAGTTGAATCTGCAAACAGCTTTCATTGAAGAAACATTAAAGGCAGATAGACAAGGGCTTGTCTCTGCACTAAAAGTAAATCACAGTATACTCGGCTACAGCAGAGCAATGGAAATGAAAACAGTTTGGAGAGCGTTGTAGAATGTGAAGCTTTTCAAGATGTCTGCAAAAGAGCTTCATTACAAATCTGTCAGAAAACTCCACCCGTTCCCTCCTCTGGCTGTGAAGTTCGGCATAGCGGCGTGCTAGACTGAGCGTAAGGACAAACCAGATTACAACGACAAACTTGGGCTCCTAGAGGACTGTAATGGAACAGACACGGATGACAGCCTAGCTTGTCTGGCACTGAGATGTCAAAACCACAGAGGGGGCTTTTCCTCCAACTGTCACTGCAGGGAGAATAGAGCCGATCACACACAGACGCCTACAAGGAGAGGCGAAAGACTGGTGCGTGTTTGAACCGTTTCTGTACAGACAGTTCAAAAGCGTGAAAGAGGGAGCTGGAGGAGATCCCATAGTGTAGGGGGAAGAAAGCAAAAATAAATAGCTGTAAAAAGCTCCACGGCAGCGGTGACACATTGAAAGAGAAGACTGACAGACGGGAGAACGGCGGTGGCAGTTACA
This sequence comes from Danio rerio, assembly GCF_052040795.2. Lineage (NCBI taxonomy): Eukaryota > Metazoa > Chordata > Actinopteri > Cypriniformes > Danionidae > Danio > Danio rerio. The sequence continues at coordinate 20,139,493 of NC_141038.1, forward strand.
GGCACACCGTTTTGGGAGATTCACACAATTTTGGGTTTAAAGGCTGTGTCGCTCAGTACGCCAAGTAGTACTGAGTTCAGGTTGGGCACAGTGGCAGGGGCTGGTTCATGGCAGTGGGGCGGGCGCATGCCGTCTGTGCCTCCGCAGCGAGAGGGACGCTTGGGATGGGGTTGGGCTGCATGGGCACGTGCTCAAAGGATGGCTGAATTGAGGCCCTGGGTTCCTGTCGGAGTCGCAGCAGGAGCGCCAGCAGGAGAACGTGGTGGCAAGCGATGCTCGCTGCGCTTCTGCGTGGTCTTGGGATCCCTGGCCCTTCTGTTCATCACTTCACTCTTCTTCTCCTTCTCGCTGAGAGGGGGAGCTGGCCTGCCTTACTTGGAACCCCCGGGATGGGAAGAGTCGCACAGGGTTAAGCTGGTGCCTAGTTATGCAGGTTCCCACCGGGTGATCCCAGCCGAGAGTGCTCAGCAGAAGACGTGTGCCTGCTCTCGGTGCGTGGGCGACCCTGGAGTTTCCGACTGGTTCGACGAGAACTATGACCCAGATATTTCGCCTGTGTGGATTCGAGACAACATCCAGCTGCCTTCAGACGTGTACTACTGGTGGGTGGTAAGTGATCTTACAGTTACTCACTGATGCTTTCAGCATTACCAATACAATTCTTTGATATGCTAGACTGTGTTGAATGGCTTTTGTGACCTCTTGTATGAACTAGATGGGGAAAAAAATCTAACGTTGGTGTCTTAATTAAGAGACCTTTTTTTTTATTGTGTTACTCTCTTTCAAGAACGGTTTGTGCTCTTTAATTGTGCAAACCCATCTAGTTTAAACAACAAGAAGGCAAGAGGGTGTTTTAATAAAGGGAACATTGAGTAATGTCTGAAAAAAGTGTGTGTCAGCTGAAAAGTGTAAATCTGTAATACTTGTGCCGAGTAAATAAAAAGCATGGAGAGTGCCAGACTGCATTAAGCAAAGGAGCCAGATTTGGGAATGTGGGTTTTGAAAATGCCTTCACTTACAGAATTTTACATTATCTGAATGTGAATGTCATGTCTGTGTCAAAACATGCTGTGACAAGCTCTTATATAAGTGGTGGCTTAGAAGAACTGTTTTGCTAAGTGTTTTGGCAGTACCTAACTAGATTTCAGATTGGAACTAATTTCCTAAAAAATGTAAATAGTTTTTTCATGACACTTTGAAGGTTTAGAATTTTTCTTACTGCATTTAAATGAAAAAACATTTTTGCCCAAACCTGTTATACAGATAAAAATGCACATTTAACATAAACTGGGTGGGTAGGATTATTCTTAGTACATTATGCTCATTATCACTGCATTTAATTATATCAAATGTTAAATAAAAGTTTTAATACACAGCTTTCTCTATTAAGCAATTAACATTTCAATGCAACAATTTTTAGAGAATGCACTTGAGTATTTTTAGAACATCTAGTATCAAACTGCGGTAGGCAGCTAATAGGTTATTCCACATCAAACAAACCAATGCAAATCTCATGCAATATGAGGAGGAAGTAGATTTCTGAGTGTGAAAAGCATGAATGGTGCAATGTCTTGCAAAAGGCATGAACACAAAGATTAAGTGAAAGCTGAATATAGATAATTTAACTAAAAAGATTTTTGAGGGGATTGGAGAAAAGAGGAAATTGGTCAAGTAATGGCTTAGGGAAAGTTTCTGTCATAACAAATTAATTGTATAAAAAATTTTATTAAAATCTTTCTTTCTCTCTTGTGACTTGAAAATGTGGAACAACCTTTTTAAGTAGCTTTTCATTATCTAAGAAGTCCTGCCAAACTTTTAATAAAGCTGTCTGAGACTGATTTTACAGAAAATCTACTGAAATGCCTTTTGCATGATAATTTAGAAGACCGTGTATTTTAAAACAAGTTTATGCGATGGCGTACACTTGAATATTTAGCAGTTATTATTACTCCAGTTTTCAGTGTCACATGATCCTTCAAAATTCACTCTAATATGCTGATTTGGTTGTCGGATACATTAATCATCATTAGTGTTGAAAATGTTTGTGCTGCACATTTTTTTTCTGGGTTCCTTGAATAAAACATCAAAACGTACAGAATTTATTTTGCATAGTTTTTCAAATAAATCTTCACTGTCAGTCTTTCATTGCATTCATGCTGAAAATATATATTACTGTGGTACCTTTCTACAAACGTTTGAATGGTAATTTATGCATTATTTTATTTGTTGATGTCTGAGTTCTGTGTAATGTTGCAGCAATGATGCCAAAGCTCGGAAGACTGATTCAACACTTATTTTCCTGAGATGATTTTAAGGCTTATAGAGTAGTTTTTCAGTTTATGAGTGAGAAAGTCTGAGGTAAACACAACTTCATCATTTTATCTTAAAATGTGGATTACATACTGTACACACACAAATAAGTAACTTGATTAAAAAACATTGAGGTCGCTGAAGGTTTTTTGTATGTGCAGTTTTCTGTTTCTGTCCAAAGATGCGAATTAAATTTATGCACACAACAGGAATATCGGATAAAAGGCGTGAGAATAAAGCAGTGTGCACCATCCAAGTACTCAAAAAGTACAAAATCTTCACTTCCTGATTAATTGGCGCCAAATATCAAAAGTAAAAACTAAATTTGCTGCAGTAGGAGAAGCAGCATCAATCTTTTCTTCATTTAATAAATGACTTGCGCCTCAGAAGATATATGCCGACGCACAATTAGTGCGGTGGTGTTTAAAGGCGTGAGACGCAGAGCACTGATGTTATTGACAGTTCTTAAGGTAATTAATAATATAATAACACTAAAAATTAGATGGTTAGGCATTTTAGAATGACCAAAAAACATTTCTGATGTTTTACAGTGTGCTCAGCCTGCTGGTTTGTCCATTCACACACGTTTGTATCATTACATGATCTCTTATAACAAATTCACATTATTTTTTTTATGTAATTTGTTCAGTAAAAGTGTTTCCATCATAGTTTATCCACCTATTTTTATGCACATTTTGGATATTCGCATAAAAAACAGTTAATTGAAACTAAGTAAAATATTGAAGTATTGTGAAGTTACCTTTACCACAGACTAGGGCTGCACAATATATCACAAAATGATGGTTATTGTGATAATAGTATAGGCAATATGTATTGCAGACATGTGGGATAAATTACATTTATGCAATTTTTTTTTTCTATCTACTGTAAATTTGACCAATTTGATTAATCAGGACTGGAGTCAATAAAAGAGAGAAAATTGACCACCGCAAATCAAGAGAATATCAGAATATCTGCTGAGGTTTTACTCATTCATAGTGTTTTAAAGACAAAATGTTTGCAACTTGACATGGTTTTATAGTCTGAATTAGATCAGAAAATATATATTTTACCTCTTTATTGTAATATCATTAAATAAAAGATTTTAAAAAATGATTTATAAAAAAATAGCATTTTTTTTTTCTAGGGAAATGTTATATAGTGAGAAATTGAGTATTGCAGTACTCCATGATATCACATGTTTCCCAGTATCCTGCAGCACAACTACAGACCTTTTTTTTCCACGAGAAAAAAAACATTTAAAACCCCTAAAAAAATCGCAAGGGAAACCAATGGTGAAATAGTCTTCCGGGCTTTAACATCATCCCTGTAACACTCTATTAAGCACAAAGTCTTCAGTCATTTGGATGGGCTCAGAGTAAAATCCGTGGCTGGCATCTGCATCCAGAAAACATCTGCCAAGGATTATTAGGTCCAGTGGAGACGTAGTAAACTCTGCCAATTACTGGCATCAGGGACAATGAGCAGGAGAAGAAGAGAGGGAGAGAACATGGAGAATGAGAGAGAATGAGGTTTGGTTGGAAAGAAGCCATGTCATGGAGAGATGTCAGCAAAACACAAGGAAAGGAAAAAGAGGAAAGATTGTAGGTCTGTTCTTGCTTTTCAGAGCTTTTTTGTAGGATCTTTGTGGGGTTTTTTTATTTTCATTTGTCAGAGCAGAGGGCTTCAGTGGCTAATTGGCTGCCTGGATGTTTATTTTAGCATGCATGTGTGCACAGGCAGGTGTGCAGATGGTTTGAAGTTAAAAGAAAACTGCTCAACCTTATGTCGGTTTCTTTCTTTGCCTCTTTCCTCTGGGCCTTGTACAGATGTTGCAGCCTCAATTTAAACCCCACAACATCCAGCAAGTTCTGCAGAGGCTTTTCCAGGTCATTCCAGGCCGTTCCCCATACGGTTCGTGGGACCCTGCTCGCTGCTTGCGCTGCGCCGTTGTGGGCAATTCAGGCAACCTCCGCGGGGCCGGTTACGGTCCGGTGATTGATGGCCACGACTTCATCATGAGGTGAGTCTTGAAATGGCACTGGGAAAAGAAGTAGGGAAAGAACGATTTTTAAGTACACAAATAGGATTAAGGGAATGATTGTGTTTTGTATAAGATAAAGTAAGATTATTGTTCTTCTATTCCTAATAAGTTTGCCTAGCAGTGTTATTCTAGTGTTGTTTTTATTTTAATACTATTAAAGCAGGCTGCCTTCTGTCATTTGTTTTTGTCATTCACTAGGTCTGAAAGTGACTCAGAATGTATTGTTTCTTTGTGCCCTAAAGGTATGCAAAACCCTAAAAAGTATTAGCTGTTAATTTAATTGCTCTCAGATCATCCAATAAGTAGCTACATTTTTGTTTGGTGATTAACAAAATGTCAAAAAGTCAGTGGTACTTTCTAAAAAAAAAAAAAGAAAGAAAAATAAAAAACTAAAATATACACTTTCAAAGCTAAACTAAATATGATTGTGTGACTCCTGGTGATACATTGAACACTTAAACCGTTTACTAAGCATAATTAGCTAAAAATTGAGACTGAGTATCCCTTAACTTTACCCTTATCTTTTAATTTAGTTGAGGTTTAGACAAAATGTTACCATTGATCCTATATAAACTACAAGTGGTCCAAAAACGCAGCTGCTAGACTTCTTACTGGCACTTGTAAATCTGAGCACATTACCCCATGTTACTCTCTCGACACTGGTTGTCGGTATGTTTTAGAGTAGAGTTTAAAATTTTACTTTGTTTTTAAGGTTTTAAATGGTCTGACACCTTCCCAGAGATGGGTTACGACTGGAAGGGCATCCACTGCGTAAAATTGTGCTGGATAAGTTGGCGGTTCATTCCGCTGTGGCGACCCCGGATTAATAAAAAGACTAAGCCGACTAGAAAATAAATAAATAAATGGTCTGACACCTTCTTATCTTTCTGAACTTGTGACTGTTTACAATTCTGCTAGATGTTTAAGGTAATTTGAAGGAAATTGTTAAAAGTTCCCAGATCAAAATTAAAGGAAAAGGGAGGCCAGGCCTTTTCTATTGTGGGCTCCCAATTGTGGAACGGTCAACCTCTCTCTATTAGAATCATTTCTACTGAATCCGTGTTCAAGGGGAGACTAAAACTTCACCTTTGAGAAAAGGCTTTTAATAGCAGAGGTAGCTAAGCTGGCTGTTTTTTGTTTCTTGTTGTATGTATTGTATGTTGTTTCATTCCTTTGATCTTATTTGATAATTTTAACACAATTTTTGTACACCACAATGATCAATGTTGTTATATTGTTCTTTATAAGTAAAGTAACTCCAAATCTAATGTATTGGATCAGAACAATGTTTTTAAAGCATGTCAATGGTGTTTATTTTTTCAGTGGAAATAATCCTGCAAATATAATACCAGCTGCTTTAGAAGATTTCTAACAACAAGTAATCTGACATTTTAACATATTCCACTTTTTTAAGAAACCAAAGTCTCTGCCAATAAAAAAAAGCTTTTTTTTTTGTTGTGTTTCTAGTCCAAATATCTAACAATTCTTAAATCAAGAAGCAATATCTAAACAAGCAAGCAAAACATATCAGGTTCATCCCAAATCACATACTTGTGCACAATTCCACACCATTTTGTAGTATAAATAGTGTAAGTAGTGTGTTCACACTGAAATATTTGTTTTGTTCCTGGATGATGCACCTATTCAACTGTTAAAAATGAAGTGTAGAATGTTGGACACTTCACACACTCAACAGTCGCAGCTTTGCTCATGTAGTGAAAGGGGCAAAGCTTTCGGGTACTGATGTTGGATTACTTTATTTATTTTGGATTGTGGAAGCAAAATTCTCCTACGAGAGTGATTATACCACCTCCCGATGGTGAATGTAGTTATAGTCATGGCAGGTATTATTTGGTAATTTGGTCATTTATATTACTATTTGGGAGCCATCAAATGTCATCTGGGAAACTGTCAATGGTTTGAATTTCCACTTAGTAAAAAAATGTGTTCCATTTGGGACGACACTACATACATATACTATGCTGTTGAGTGTTAGAGTACATAGTGTGCCATTTGGGATGCAGCTATTGTAATTTTATGTAGTAGTTCTTCTTTAAAACAAGCTAAATAATCCTAAATTAAAAGGAAAAACAAGATTATATTGCTTGTTTTAAGGAAAAACCCACTTAATTTTGGCATATTATCTCATAAAACAACACATTATTATTTTTGGCTTGTCTGGAAAATGCTTCTTGATTTAAAAATTAAGATGATTGTAAGATATTCGGATTAGAAACAATGAAAAATCGGCTATGCAGTGGGTAGCGCTGTTGCCTCACATCAAGAAGGTCGCTGGTTTGAGCCTTGGCTAAGTCAGTTGGCATTTCTGTGATGAGTTTATATTTTCTCGCCAAGTTCACAAAGGGACTAAGCAAATGAAAAATGAATGAATGAACAATACAAAATCTATATACTGTAAGTGAAGCATTTTTGCAGTGTGATTTTTGCATTCATCTTAGTTGTAGAATGCGATAATAGTCCTGTTTTCTGGGAGACTGAGCACAGTCAGTTATGGTGGATTGACATTTGCAATTGCAGGTTTCAGTCGAGTGAACATAGAAAAGGGCAGAATGTGCGTATTGCTGCTTAAAGAAAAGAGTAAAATAATGGCCTGGGGGAGACGTAGAGGAGCAGCGTGTGTTTAGTAGAGATCAGAGAGACGGAGAGGCTGAGCAAGACGGAGGTATAAATTGAGGTGCTATTTCAGTGGAGCCTTTATTGATTGAGCTCTGAAATCTTAAATTAATCCGGTCCTCCTCCATATCCATCTTTCCTCTGCCCTACAGCAGCTGTCTCCTCAACGCTTTATTTGTTTAACTACTGTCTGCTTTCATTTTTTGATACCGTTTAAGAGAAAGTCTGTGCTTCTCGAATCAGTCAGATGAGTGTGTTTCAGCTGTTTATTAGCTTAAATAAGCTTCCACTGGTGAAAATAAATAATCAGTGCTTGTAGCATAGAAAGCTATGTTTATATTACATGCATTTCTAGTGTGAATTTTGAGTTCGAATAACTTATATTATCCTTATTTTGAGTCCATGGGCTCTATTTTAACGATATAGGCGCAAAGCCTAAAGGGCATAGAGAAAAAGCATTAAGAGCGTGTCAGAATCGACTTTGGCTATTTTAAGAATGGAAAAACATAGTTTGCACCCTGGTGCATGGTCTAACAGGGTTGAGCTTAAACTCTTTATGGGTGTGTTTTGAGCATAATGTGCATTAAACCAATCAGAGTCTCATCTCCCATTCCCTTTATAAGTCCGTTGCATCGTTCCATGGCGTATTTGCTATTTACATGGCTGACTTTGTAAGTGGAAAAACTGAATGCTTTACTAGCAAGAAAACAGTTTAACAGACCATCTGCAGTGCGAGAATAAAGAACAAGCCTCCTCCATTCAGCCTCTTTACTTTCTCTTTACTTTTACTCTTTACTTTATTCCTTTTCTTATAAAGTAAGGAAACCTTAAGTAAACCTATTTCTAAATTAAGTTCTAATTTCCAGCAAATAAATGAGCAACATTAATGAAGTGTGGTCAAAAAACGCAGTTTTATCCAAACACACGTCCTATTCTTATGCCCAAATGGTGGTACATACATCTCCATAACCCAACAGATGGACAAATCTAAACTTGTTTTTACTAAAACAAATGTAAATTTGAGTATAAAAATAATACTGCTAATAATAACATTGTAATAAAAATGCAAATTGTCATGAACAAACTGAAAAAAGCCTCCAACATGAAGGCATGGAGGTAGTGATTTTGTTTCATCAATGTAGTAAATAATAATTTTTGTAACATTCTAATCCTTTATTTTTTCATATGTAAAGATATTTGAGTATTGCTTTACACCATGTGTGTAGTAAGCGTTTGAACCCGCATAGGCACTTAACTAGTGCATACTGCGCTGGATTTTATACCAGCTTTTACTTGGTCAACGGCACAGTCTATTTCAGTTCCTCAAAATAGCAACGCGCCAACAATGCGCCTTAACACACCTCCTTGATAGACCGGCACACCCATGAGTCCACAAAGTGGTGCAAATAGATTTGCTATTTAAACAACGTGGCGCTAAACGTGAAAATAAGGGTTGCACTGGTCTAAAAATAGCAAAAAATCACGCCAAACACATCTTGTGCCTCGTTGCGCTGGGTGTATGATAGGGTGCCATGCAGTGTTCAAAATAAAGTATCATCTGTATTAAAACTACTAGCTGTAAAAGAACAAACCTTGTTTGCATTTAAAGCTTTTTTTTCTTATTTTGTCTCTGTCATAGTCTAAAATTGTAAAGACAAAAACAAAGTTTTACATGCCTCAAGTAAATGAGTTATTCAGACACTTTAAATAAAAAAGAAATGATAGGTTTTATTAATTTTATAAGTATTATAGGTACAGATTTTTATCACTGTAGATTTGAAAATGTATTAATATTATTATTTACATTTTTATATATTTTAATCTGTCATCTCACTCTAAAATGGTATAAAAAGGTCATAGAACAAATTAATTCATTCTTCGGTTCAGTTCCACACTGGATCAAGAAAATTAAAGGTTATCATTATTTTATTTCAAGAAAAACAAACTAAATCAGTAAAATTTTTATTTTTAATGTATTCAAAAAAATAAAAGTCATTTTAATTTATTATTAATTTTAATAGATTTAATTTAAACTCATTTTACCTTAGCGCTGATGAGAAAGCCAGCCCACGGTGCAAATGAAATCATAGTAATGCTTACTGGAATACTTGATTCTGATTGGTCGCTTGCTGCATCTTAAAGTGTGTTATTACCTGATAACAGCCAATATTAACTGATAACACGCACTCATCCGATTAACCGCAGTGTGTGCTATATGATTAGTAGGAAATGTTCTTCTTTAAAATAAGCTGTGCTGAGCTAATATTAAATCTCAAATCAATATTCGGTGCACAATTATTTAATCTGGTTTTCTGCGAATCACAGACTTGTTCTCGGTTTCATACAAACACAGCTGCTCAAGTATTAAAGGACTCAAGTAAAAAGAGACAACTCATGCAGAAAAAAAAGATAATTTGCTCAATGTTTATGAAGTGTCCTTGTTTTTTGTTGGACAATAAAAAATATATATTTTGAAGAAATTTAGAAACACTTTTGTTTGTATCCGTTTGACATCAACAGTAGGAATAAATTACACTATACTAATAACATGATAGTCAGTGGCTGCTGGTTTCCAACAATTGTGTTTAGCACTAAAGATCTATCCCTTAAATCACAGGTCTCAAACTGGATTCCTGGAAGGCCGCAGCTCTGCACAGTTTTGCTTCAACCTAATCAAACACAGCTGATCCAAATAATCAAGGTGTTCAAGACTACTAGAGACTATTAAGCAGGTGTGATTTGAAGGTGGTTGGAGCTAATCTATGCAGAGCTGCGGCCCTCCAGGAATCGGGTTTGAGACCAATGCCTTAAATAGTACTGCAATATTGTTAATATGTTAAATCAATGTCTCTTATCCCCATAATTAAAGTGCTATAATTGCACAGTTTCACTAAAGATTTGTATAGGTTGAACTTGTTAGCATCATCTTTCTTATTGGAAACCTTGGGTTCAGTGACCTAACAAAATATTTGGCATCCAGTTATTAACACATGCAAGTAAAAGTTGTGTATCAAGCAAAATTAACCATGCAAGACCCCTGTGCTTTGCTGAATGTACATTATCACTATTACTAATGACTGTTCTACTACATAAAAAGCCAGAAGTTCCTTTCAGTCTCATTAAAAAAAAAAAAAATGTGTGTGTGTGTGTGTGTATGTGAGAGATTATTGCGATTTGCAGTTTAAGCCATCTCCTTTGGCTTTTGTTTATGATGATATAAGAAGGAAAACAACAGAGATTTGATAATCTCTTTGGCTTTGAGACTTAAGAAGATAAAGCAAAGGAGAGACGGACGTGTACATTTGTTGTTTAGCATTAAAGTCTCTAGGACTATTACATCTCAAGCTGTTTTAAATCCCGAGCTTCTACAGATTCCACAGATTGCGAAACCTTTGTGACGCGAGGCATTTCTGTGAATTTGAATGAATGCAGATAAGAGAATGAGATGGTTTTTCCTAATCAAAGTGTTTTGTTCAGAGGACATGAGCTGTGAAATGGGAGACGTCCATCGGAGCATCAGACGTGTCTTCTGAATAGACATCGGCGCTGTCTGTCTGCCTTACTGTCTCCTCCACAGCCTCTCCATCATCTCACTCTCTTAAAGAGGTCGTTCACCCCCAAAAAACAGTTGCTGTTAATTTAGGCCATCCAAGATATGTGATTTTATTATTATTGTTTCTTTGGGAGAACATTTAAAGGTCCCCTGAAATTCGCCGCTTTGTTTGATGTGTAATGGTTCGATGATGTAGCTTCAAGTGAAACAAAAAGGGCTATAAACAGCCAATAGCATTTAGTTTACTGTATAAACAGCTCTGCAAGCCTGAAGCTCAATTTATACTTCTGCATTGAGTGAATGTTGAGCTAAAATGCATCTGCATAATGACAACAGCAACTCTGAGGCTTTACATTTTTAAAAGAAAGCATTCAGTGTATAATTCAGATGGGTTTGATGTTTTGTGTTTGGTGTTCAATTGTTCATATCATCCGCTCTGTGCTGTCGGATCTGTCTGTGTGTGTGCACTCAGTTACATGTGAATAATTGACCAATTTGAGTCACGACTTTGTTGGAGGCAGGACAAATCAGATACTAGAGAGCATTTTATTAGTCAAGAAATGTAATGGGAACTTAAAGTTCTTTAAGTTTATTTATTGATGTTGGTACAAGTGAAGTACTTATGACAAATTTTGTCTCTGCTTTGGAGCACAGTAGCTTATAGATAATGTTCTAACAAGCATTTTGATACTAACACCCAAACAACTTACACTTAGCTTTTAGGGGGACTTTAAAGGGGTTATTGGACCCTCACAATCCTGGGTTTCTCAGCAGCGAATGTCATCACAAAGTAGTTGGGTAAACTTAAGAGCGCAGTGAATGAGAGAGTACTTTCATTTATTCATTCATTCATTTTTTTTTTTAAGGCTTAGTCACTTTACCAATCTGGGGTCACCACAGCGGAGTGAACCACCAACTTATCCAGTACATGTTTTACGCAGAATATGCCCTTCCAGCCGCAACCCATCCCTGGGAAACATCCATACAGCACGGAAAAATTTAACCTACCCAATTCCACTGTACCACATGTCTTTGGACTGTGGGGGAAACCAGAGCACCCGAAAGAAACCCACGCGAACGCAGGGAGAACATGCAAACTCCTTACAGAAATGCTAACTGACCCAGCCGAGGCTCGAACTAGCGACCTTCTTGCTGTGAGGCGACAGCACTACCTACTGCGCCACCATACAACTTATTATTATTATTATTTTACAATCCTATTTTCTTAAATAAAAAAGAAAAACTTAATGATAGTGTTATCAAGATTCCAGAAAAAGGAAAAAAACATGTGAGACTAATAATGGCAGAACAATGTCAAATTTACTGTCCTGCTCAAAGACAGCCTTAGAAAAACCTTACCCAAGCAGTGATTAGTCTTTTGTAATTTGATGCTAAGATGATGTAATATATACAGAAATTCAAATTAATAGACATATGTTAAAAGTCTAGATATTAAAAACATTGAAGGGTGCTGATGATTATTAAACGAGTCATAAAGGTCTTGTAAAAAGGGTCCATATACATGTTTCTCTTGCGGCTCCCTCTTGTGGTTAAATGAAATTACCTGTTATCGTAAAACCAATAATATCTGGATGCAGACTTGAATTTGGAAGCTGAAACTGCATATCTCAGACTTGCAATGTCAGACACAGTGCACACACTGAAGCTAGTGATATCTCTGTGAGGGTAGGGTTAGAGGTGGGGTTAGGTGTACCCATTAAAAAGCATTGCTTGTAGCTCACATTGCAACGGCATCCAGACCCCTCTTCACAAACATGGTAATTTTAAATATGTTGCACTGGTAAACATATGACTAACCTGACAGAACCACTGTAATCTGATAATGTCGATGTTCACTAAACGGGTAAAATAGCTTGTTACACTACACTGTGTTCAACAAATAGCATCACATGGAAGCCAGTTGCCTTTTTCAGATCGCACTATCCACTGTAAAGCCCATCCAATACAAATTCATGTTCATACTCTTGTCCGATCTGTCTTTTTCTCCCTCCGACTAAACCATCTTGGTTTTATTTTGTGGGTCACTCATGATGTTGACGATGGTTCTATTTTGATCATCTCAGTTAGCTTTTGGGTAACTTCACTACAAAAACAACATACGACAGGCCTTGAAGCAGATCTGTTCCACTCATAAACATTTGAATACATGTCCATGGTTCTTCTGGCAGGGATAGACAGGGCTCCATGTACCAGGTCACTCACCCAAAGTTGCAAGCATGATTTCAGGCAACGGGGCAGGTCTAATAGCCACAGTAGTAGAATTCATCTAGCTTAAAGTTATTGTAACACTGAGATATATATATATATATATATATATATATATATATATATATATATATATATATATATATATATATATATATATATATATATATATATATATATTTAAAAACTTTTTTAAGCTAAAAAAAAAACGTATAAAGTGCTGCTTAATTTTTATTATTATTATTATTATTTTTATTATTTTTAACCTAAAACCTTGGTAATTCATGAAATACAAAAATTTTGTCAATGGCTGAGAGGAATGGTGCCCAAACTTTTTTCTTGAAGGGCCAAAAACCATACTTGATTAAGGTGCAAGGGCTGAAGTAAATATACCAAACTGTATTACATTAAATTTTGATGTATGAGTAATTTCCAAATTTTTAATCCAAATAATTTAATTTCCTAATACCAAAAAACTAAAAGAATATTGTTTTAAATGTTATCAACTAATGCTGTTCCCTTTTAACATTTTTATAATAAACCTATTACAGTAAAAACATAAAAAAAAATCCTATGAACACAATGGAATTCAATGCTGAATACACTAAATCACACATGCCTTTGCCTTGATTTGCCTGCCAATTTCTTGTATTGCTCTTTATCCATCGAGTCACAGCCTTTACATTTTTACAAATCAGATTCATTTACAAAAAAAGAAATGACAAAACAAACATGATGTTACAGTAAAATCGAAAAACGATCTCTGTCGACGATATTCGCCCTAACCAGCTCCCCATCATTCTCATTTTCCTCTCAAATGGGATAGTGAACCAAATCAAAGATTTGCCAATTCATTGAGGAATTATAATCATTATTTACAACTTTTTTACCTTTATTTCTGTCTGTTTATCTACACTGTGGCTGCCTGAATGCACACTCTGTTTGTTCATCATGGTAAGAATAGTGAAATGTAATGATGCTTGTTTGAGTAAAAGTGAGGGAGTGTTTTCACGGTCTAATTCAGCTGAATCTGTGTTTTTCAGGATGAATCTGGCCCCCACTGTAGGGTATGAAGAGGACGCCGGCAGCCGTACCACACACCACTTCATGTACCCAGAGAGTGCCAAAAACCTGGCAGCCAATGTGAGCTTTGTTCTGGTGCCCTTCAAGACTCTTGACTTGCTGTGGATCACCAGTGCCCTCTCCACCGGACAGATCCGCTTGTAAGAACAATAACACAAACACAATTTAAACAGATTTCAGTGTGTGTGTGTGTGTGTGTGTGTGTGTGTGTGTGTGTGTGTGTGTGTGTGTGTGTGTGTATATAAATATATATATATAAAATGTATGTATATATGTATGTGTGTGTGTATATATATATATATATATATATATATATATATATATATATATATATATATATATATATATATATATATATATATATATATATATATATATATATATATATGTATGTATGTATGTATGTATGTATTTATGGTATGTATGTGTGTATGTATGTATGTGTATATATATATATATATATATATATATATATATATATATATATATATACATATACGTACATACACACACAGTTGAAGTCAGAATTATTAGCCCCCCCTCCAGAATTTTTTTTCTTTTTTTAATATTTCCCAAATGATGTTTAACAGAGCAAAGGAATTTTTCACAGTATGTCTGATAATATTTTTTCTTCTTGGGAAAGTCTTATTTGTTTTATTTTGACTACAACAAAAGCAGTTTAGAATGAAAAAACATTTTAAGGTTAAAATTATTAGCCCCTTTATGCTATATATTTTTTCAATAGTCTAGAGAACAAATAATTGTTATCCAATAACTTGCCTAATTACCCTAACCTGCCTAGTTAACCTAATTAACCTAGTTAGGCTTTTAAATGTCACTGTAAGCTGTATAAAAGTGTCTTGAAAATAAAAGTGTCTTCTCTCCGTTAAACAGAAATTGGGGGAAAATATAAACAGGGGGACTAATAATTCAGGGGGTAATAATTCTGACTTCATATGTATATCAGCCCCCCTGTTTATTTTTTTTTCCACAAATTTTTGTTTAACATATTTCAAAACCGAATAGTTTGATAACTCATTTCTAATTACTGATTTATTGTTATCTTTGCCATGATGACAGTAAATAATATTTTACAAGACACTTATATAAAGCTTAAAGTGACATTTAAAGGCTTTAATAGGTTAGTTAAGTTAACTAGGCAAGTTAGGGTAATTAAAGTTATTGTATAATGATGGTTTGTTCTCTAGACTATCAAAATATATAAAAGCGCTAATAATATTGACCCTAAAATGTTTTTTGAAAAAATTAAAACTGCTTTTATTCTAGCCAAAATAAAACAAATATGACTTTCTCCAAAAGAAAAAAATATGATCAGACATACTGTGAAAATTTCCTTACTCTGTTTAATATCATTTGGGAAATATATGATTAATGTTTTTATTTTATTTTTTTATTTAGATTTATTTTGTGGTTTATTTTATTTAAACGTGCAGTAGGTGATTGTCTTCAGAAACATCATTTTTGTTGTAATGGTTGAAAATCTTTTCACATTCTAATAGTAATGATTAAAGTAAATGATCTAAATATATTTACATGTGTTTTACATTTTGGGTAAGGCAGAAGATTAAAAAATCTTCATCCGATTATATTTTGTCGGGTCGATAATTCCCATAATTCTGATAAGTAGCTCAAACTGTCTGTCAACAACAGTAGACCTGTACATCTGCGCACCCGTTCACGCAGCTCCGCAGTTTGTGCGTGCATGCACGCTGCGTTCACCTGCCCATGAGAGGGAGAGTGACAGTAGTAAAAACAAATGCTGATTCCGCCCAGCCTGCTTTACTGAGGTGAAGTTGGTTTTATAGTCACATTGGTTCATTTTTAAACAATTATAACCTGTGACGCCCTCCATATTTTTTTACCATGATACTCTGAATATTTAGTTATGTTGGCTTGAGAAAGCCAACATACTGTAATGCTACTTAAACTTATTATGTTGGCTTGAGAAAGCCAACATACTGTAATGCTACTTAAACTTATTCTTATTATTATTCTTATTATTATTATTCCGGCTTCTGACCTTAAAAAAGCAATCGCTTCTCCTCCCAGGGCTTAGATGCTACAAGCCCCAAATTTGGTCAAAAGCTGCCTACTGCTCATGAGATGGTTGCTGTATGTCCTCATGCCGATAAGATTTGTAGTTTTTGAATAAATTTTTTTTTTTTTATAAAAAAATTGTATCGAGTATTTGGGGCATAAAAAAAAGTATACAATCCTCAAATTTGGCCAAAAGATGTGTTTGAAATTACAGATAATTATCATATTTATTTGGTGTAATTATAAATAACAGTTTTCCTATAAATATTTTTTTTTATATTAAATTTGTAAAATTCACACATAAAGCATGTCAGAGTGTCCACGAGATGGCGCCAGAAGACTATTTTTGAGCCCTTTTGGAATTGAATTTACAGCCCCTTTAAGAGGCACTTTCCCTTTAAGAGGTGGAGATATCCGGGCTGACTGTTTTTGCTCTACAGAAAGTTCGGCTCATTTCAGACGTGCTTGTTACAACATTTGAAGCTGTTTACATTAAAATTTCTCAGCGAAAATACACAAATACAAGTTATACAACACTATTTAGTGTTCCTTAAAGAGGCAGAGAGATCCGTGGTCAAAATCGAGGTAAGATTGAACTTAATTCTGGTCATCAGTCATTCATATTATGCTCGCGGTGAACTCCATAAAGCCTAATAAAACTAATCTGGATGCAGAATCATCCGCGTCGGAATCGACCCGCATGCATTTCTGTCTGCTACCCTGTGAGTTTTAAAATGCATGCCTCTGATGTTGGCAGAAACATAACTTTACTTCGGATATTTCTTTCAAAACAGAATATTCTGTGCCGTGAAAAGCCTTCTCCTCTACTTGTGATAATGAAAATGAAAGCCATGCGAACATTCACATATATTATAAAATAAACATATTTAATATAAAATCATTCTAACTTTATTTTTAATCTGTATTTTAACCCTCTAAAACAGCTATGTCCTTGCCACAAAACTAATAATCCATCTTCAAAACCTACAATTTCTTTCCATTCGGTCCAGTCGGACCTGAACGTCTTTATACCGTTGTAATCACGTGTAAATTCTAACAAAGACAATGTTTGCACTTTTTAAATCACATTTTATTTATTGTGCAAAAATAAAACATCCAAACAGCATCATAACCAATAAAAACACACAGCAAAGAAAATGTATTTTAAAATAGTGAATATATATACATACAACGTATGAAGATTTTTTATATCCTCTTAATATGCTCTGCTGTTGCTGCATCAATTTCTCTCTGTAACATCTGGATTGCAATTTACACTGCAATGTTCACAATTTATTATTATGGGGGGAAAATCCAAACAGTATTATAATGTTTTAAAGCAAAAATGTTAAGAACAATTATTTACAAACAGTGAAGATAAAGTGTGTGTATATACATATATATACATACAGTTGAAGTCAGAATTATTAGCTCCCCTGTTTATTTTTTCCCCAATTTCTGTTTAATGGAGGGAAGATTGTTTCAGCACATTTCTAAGCATAATAGTTTTAATAACTCATTTCTAATAACTTCTTTATTTTATCTTTGCCATGATTACAGTAAATAATATTTGACTTGATATTTTTCGAGACACTTCTATACAGCTTAAAGTGACATTTAAAGCCTTAACTAGGTTAATAAGGTGAACTAGGCAGGTTAGGGTAATTAGGCAAGTTATTGTATAACGATGGTTTGTTCTGTAGACTATCAAAAAAAATTGCTTAAAGGGGCAAATAATTGTGTCCCAAAAATAGTTTTTAAATAATTAATAACTGCTTTTATTCTAGCCGAAATAAAACAAATAAGACTTTCTCAAGAAGAAAAAATATTATCAGACATACAGTGAAAATTTCCTTGCTCTGTTAAACATAATTTGGGAAATATTTAAAAAAGGGAAAAAAAAATCAAAAGGGGGTTAATAATTCTGACTTCAACTGTATATATGTATGTATATATATACATACATATATACATATATAACACATACACACATTTATGGTTAGGGTTATAAGGATTATTTCTTAATCCCCCTTTTATGTTAGCAAAAACATAAGTTTACTTCAGATATTTCTTTCAAAACAATATTCTGTGCCGCAAAAGAGCCTTCTCCTCACTTGTGATAATGACAATGAAAGCCAAGCTTTTGGCCTATGCTGTACCAAAAAAAAAATAAAATCACCCAGGTGATGACAACTAAATATTACGATTATAACATTGTGTTAGTGGCCAGTGGGGTGGAACAACGTCATTGGTCAGAATTAACCACGTGATAAAGACGTCCTATAATATTGTATTTAATGCGATTTTCTTCCTGTAAACTGTATATAACTATATAACTATAACTATATATATAATGCTGCAAATTACTGTAAATTGACTGTACTCTATATTAACTGCAAAAATTATAAGACTGATTAAATAAAAGACAAATTAACTAAATGCATGTGCTATTGTTTCATTAGTATTTTAATTTAATATTTTTCTTTATATGATATTTATTATAATGTAATTTTGTTCAGATTATAATATATACTATAAATACTAACTATACTATAGTGATCTGCATTAAACAACCTGAACAAATCAGTCCTCTCTCTCTCTCTCGATTTGATCAAAAATGTAAATGAGGCCTTCCGATTAACAGTCCAGTGGACCCTAGCAACAGCCTAGAAACCACTCAGAACACCCTAGCAACTACCTAGGAATGCCTTAGCTACACCTTAGCAACCGCCTAGCAACCACTTATCAACCGCTGTGCTTCCTGCCAACTGCCTTTGAGTCCCCGGCGCAGTCACGTTGGCTTTCTCAAGCCAACATCAAAGTTCGTCAACGAACTTTAGGTTCTAGTTCTTATTATTATTCTTATTATTATTCCGGCTTCTGACTTAAAAAAGCAATCGCTTCTCCTCCCAGGGCTTAGATGCTACAAGCCCCAAATTTGGTCAAAAGCTGCCTACTGCCCATGAGATGGTTGCTGTATGTCCTCATCCTGATAAGATTTGTAGTTTTTGAATTAAAAAATTTTTAATTAAAAAATTGTATCGAGTATTTGGGGCATATAAAAAAGTATACAATCCTCAAATTTGTCCAAAAGATGTGTTTGAAATTACAGATAATTATCATATTTATTTGGTGTAATTATAAATAACAGTTTTCCTATAAATATTTTTTTTATATTAAATTTGTAAAATTCAGACTCAAAGCGTGTCAGAGTGTCCACGAGATGGCGCCAGAAGACTATTTTTGAGCCCTTTGTAATTTAGTACTGGCCCTTTAAGAGGCGGGGATATCCGGACTGACTGTTTTGAATCTACAGAAATTCGGGCTCATTTCAGACGTGCTTGTTACAACATTTGAAGCTGAAATTGCGACCATTTTGGTCGCATATGCGCCTGAAAATTAATCTATGCGACCTCATAACATATTTGGGCGCATTAGTGCAACTGCTGATAATGGTTGTAGTGCGACCTGTTTTGATTTTTTGTAAAAACGTGCTGAATCGCTCTTCCCTGCCGCTATATTGGTTCATATTAGCTGTCAATCACTCAAGGTATTCCGCTGTCAGATGACAGGGAAGGAGCTTTTATGACCACGGGAAATGCAAACGGCTGAAGAGTAAAAACTTAAAGCACACAGGTTTGCAAACCCCACCTAAAATTGAGGTGTAGATGAGAGAGATCGTGACACGTCACGTGGTGAATAATGATCCACCAGCTGAGATCACTGAAACTGCGGCTCATAACAAAGACCAGTATTGCGCCGATGGTTAGTGCAAGAATCCTGCTCTGCCTGCTCATAAATTGGGTCGGCTGACTCGCCTGCTTTTCCACAAACACAGAAAAATGAAGATCATCTCAGACTGAACCTTTAAATTGACACAAACTGAAACCAAAACTTTTAAAGAGTGATAGAAGTGAGACTTTACTTTCTTTCTTTTGTCTATTCTTTTTTGAGGTGTATATTATTTTTATTTTTTATTTATTTACTGATGACTGCTTTGCAGCTTTTATCATTGAATTGAATTATTTATTATAATCTTTTGTTTGTTTTGTAGCAGAAATATTATTTATTAAATTGACATGCATATAAATACAGCAGTACAAAATCAATATTTCTTACTGCAATGCTTCATTTTTGTTTGATGCAAACTATACAATTATTTTATATAAAGTAACAGACATTTTATAGCAGATAACCTACATTCATGCACATTCAAGGCAGTATCATAATGAGAAATGTAATTCATTGTTACTATTATTGTCATTTTCATCATCACTAATATTCTATGGCCTAATTATTAGACATTCATTTTAGAATTATTGCACACAAATATCAATGTCTTCGCAGCATTAGTTAGATAGTTGTTTCTGGTTTTTGTCAGTCCTATTGATGTTGTTTTAAAATAAAATAAATCCCTTAAAAAGCAATTTGCAGCGGTGCTCATTCATTTTTGGTGGGTGCTCCTAAATTTTTTCTGGTGCTCCTAAATTTATTTTGGTGCCCCTGAATATTTGAAGTTGGGAGCACCGGTGCTACCAAGTAAAAAAGTTAATTTCGAGCCCTGTATATATATATATATATATATATATATATATATATTCATACAGTTGATGTTAGAATTATTAGCTCCCCTGTTTATTTTTTCCCCAATTTCTGTTTAATGGAGGGAAGATTGTTTCAGCACATTTCTAAGCATAATAGTTTTAAAAACCTATTTCTAATTACTGATTTATTTTATCTTTGCCATGATGACATTAAATAATGTTTGACTTGATATTTTTCAAGACACTTCTATACAGCTTAAAGTCACATTTAAAGGCTTAACTAGGTTAATAAGGGTAACTAGGCAGGTTAGGGTAATTAGGCAAGTTATTTTATAACGATGGTTTGTTCTGTAGATTATCAAAAAAAAAATATCTTAAAGGGGATAATAATTGTGTCCCAAAAATGGTTTTTAAATAATTAATAACTGCTTTTATTCTAGCCGAAATAAAACAAATAAGACTTTCTCAAGAAGAAAAATATTATCAGACATACTGTGAACATTTCCTTGCTCTGTTAAACACCATTTGGGAAATATTTAAAAAAGGGAAAAAAAAATCAACTGGGGGTTAATAGTTCTGACTTCAACAGTGTATATATATATATATATATATATATATATATATATATATATATATATATATACATACACACACACACATTTATGGTTAGGGTTATAAGGATTATTTTTTATCCCCCTTTTATGTTGGCAAAAACATAAGTTTACTTCAGATATTTCTTTCAAAACAGAATATTCTGTACCGCAAAAAAGCCTTCTCCTCACTTGTGATAATGACAATGAAAGCCAAGCTTTTGGCCTATGCTGTACGAAAAAAAAATAAAATCACCCAGGTGATGACAATTAAATATTACGATTATAACATTGTGTTAGTGGCCAGTGGGGTGAAACAACGTCATTGGTCAGAATTAACCACGTGATGAAGATGGCCTAATATTGTATTTAATGCAATTTTCTTCCTGTAAACTGTATATAACTATATAACTATAACTATATATATAACGCTGCAAATTACTGTAAATTGACTGTACTCTATATTAACTGCAAAACTGATAAGACTGATTAAATAAAAGACAAATTAACTAAATTTATGTGCTATTGTTTCATTAGTATTTTAATTTAATATTTTTCTTTATATGATATTTATTATAATGTAATTTTGTTCAGATTATAATATATACTATAAATACTAACTATACTATAGTCATCTGCATTAAACAACCTGAACAAATCAGTTCTCTCTCTCTCTCTCTCTCTCTCTCTCTCTCTCTCTCTCTCTCTCTCTCTCGATTTGATCAAAAATGTAAATGAGGCCTTCCGATTAACAGTCCAGTGGACCCTAGCAACAGCCTAGAAACCACTCAGAACACCCTAGCAACTACCTAGGAATGCCTTAGCAACATCTTAGCAACCGCCTAGCAACCACTTCTCAACCGCTGTGCTTCCTGCCAACTGCCTTTGAGTCCCCGGCACAGTCACGTTGGCTTTCTCAAGCCAACATCAAAGTTCGTCAACGAACTTTAGGTTCTAGTTTGAAATAGCATTTAAGTATGGCTTAGTAATGTGTAATTCCTGCACGCCACCGGCCAACCACTAAGCATAGTCGCTTTAGGATAGCGTGTGTTATGACAAGTTTTGCTTACAGTTTTTTGTTCAGAATTGTAGTATTATAAAGTCTTCTAACTGGCGAATGACATGATCTAGTGGGTTGTCTACTGTCTTCTTTACGGTGCGTGTTTGTAATTTGAGGAGGCGTGGCTTTGGATGGCAGGGGACAGACAGTTTTTTCAAAGCTATTATGCTAACGGTTAGCATTTTGACAACACTAACTGCACCCTTAAGTCATATTCATTTCAAGACTTTTATTTATTTTTTATATTTATATTTAAACATACATGCGTAAAAAAACCTTAATGTTACATTCCATATTAAAATTTGTATTCTGTTCAGTTTTCAGACACTATGGAGATTTCATTAAAAAAAATGGCTGTCAGAACCCAAATCTAAATTTTTGCTTTGTTTTTTTTTTTAAAGATTTTTTTTTTTGAAGATATTTTTTAATATAAATATTTTACTTTATTTATTTAGCATTCATTTATTTCTAAGCTATACTATGGCACTCTTAACATATTTTAAAAAGTTGATTAGTTCAAAGTTGACATGATTAGAGAGACACTGTGGATTTAATGATAATCTGATTGTCAGTCACTGCGTTTCAAGTAAATTTAGTCGACTGTCATAGAAACTGCAGTGAGACCTTTATATTTTTTCCATGAACATGCTGCAGTGTTGCGTACCCACTATGCATCATTCAAAGCACAAACACTGCCACACATCACAGCACTTTATCAACAGTCTGCACTTCACTGAAGAACACTCAAAAGTTAGCAGCAGTTCATCTCGCAAGTTCTTCTGAAAAGATGAAGAAATGCCAGAAGTTGAAGACTTGATCTAACTTGATCTCTCAAATTCATTCTTTATCTCTCTCTCTCTCTCTTTCTATCTCTCAGTACTTATGCTCCAGTGAAGCAGTTTCTGCGCGTGGATAAAGACAAGGTAATATATTCCTTTCTGTCTCTCACAGATTTATATTCTCAGAGTGCAGACAATAAAACACTATCAATCTCACGTTCGTCTTTATCGGTTTTCTCAGTGCTGCTGTAAATTCGCATACGTGTCAAATAATGTCTTGTAGGTTCAGATCTTCAACCCGGCTTTCTTCAAATATATTCACGACCGCTGGACACGTCATCATGGACGTTACCCATCTACCGGCATGCTCGTGCTGTTCTTCGCTCTACACGTATGTGATGAGGTGAGACTTTAGCATCTAAACATGAACTCTATTATTAGTTCACATCAAAATTACATTTAAATATAATATTTTACATTGTATTTTGGGAAATGGTTCTATTTTTTTTTTTTACTCTGGATTACTTTAAACAGATGTGATAATCATTTATTCAGTCATTTTCTTTTCGGCTTAGTTCCCTTATTAAAGCCATCAGTGGTTGCCACAGTGGAATGAACCACTAACTTATCCAGCATATGTTTTACGCAGCAGATGGCCTTCCAGCAATATTAATTAAGCTTAAAATTAGTAAAATAAGATTATTTTAAAAAGATTTTTCTATAAAAAATGTTCAGTCAGTCATAAATTAGCCATAAATCTGGCATGAATTACTTTTATTATTATATTAAATATGTGTACATTTACCTCTAAGCAAGTTATTTCATAACAATATAAAAATGTTTACTTTTGCCTCTGGAAAATTCAAAGCTTCTTGCATTAATTAAAAATTTTAATGAAATATATATATATTTTTAATCATGAATTTCATTTAAAAGACTAAAAGCATTAACTGATTAAAAAAAAAGTCTTTAAAAAGTCTTTTAAAATTTGAAGCATTGTATTAGTGTACGCACACAGATGCTGCCATTCGACTTCTGTCCACATCACTTAGCAATATACAGTGAATAAAACAATGTAAATACATGGTGCCCTTTAATCTCCCTGACTCTCCTATTTTCAATATGAGTCGCACAAACATAGTAAATTTATATAGTCTTAGAAAAACGAGAAAAAAGGGAAAACAATAATCATTGTTGTAATCATTCTATGATAAGTGGCAGTGTGGGGGTAAGTTACTTTCGAAAGTAATGCATTACAATATTGAGTTACTGCCCAAAAAGTAACAAGTTGCATTACTTAATTTTCTAGAATGTAATGTGTTATGTTACTTTTGAGTTACTTTTTCATACCTGCCTGAGGCTTGATCTCTTTCAGAACTTGCACACTTGCAATTCTGTAAAGCTATTTTTCTTTTTTTAATAAAGGAGCTCTGCAATTAACGACATGCTGTATAACCTACACCTTCATTTACCAATAAAAAAATTAAAATAATGTTACCTTCTGAGAACTTCCTGACCCTGTGCATGCTGTATATAAAAATTAATGAAAGTTGAAAGCAATGTGTTTGCTACTTTTGTATTTTTGTCTTATTAGTTCAGTAAAATCACCTATCTTTGAGAATATCCCATTTTCTTCCATGTGTTCAAAATAACGAACACTTCCATCACAAAAATGTAATGCTCTGCCATCTCGATTTTTGTCTGTTCCCACAGGGAGCTCATTCTCTCATAGAGTAATTAAATGTGGTTACACTAAGTTCAATTCAGCAAATTTTTTTAAAGCTAATTAATTCATCTAAAAAGTAACTCGAGTTACATTTCTTAAAAAGTAACTCAATTATTATTACTTTTTAAAAGTAATGTGTTACTTTACTCGTTACTTAGAAGAGTAATCTTATTATGTAACTGGCATTACTTATAATGCGTTATCCCCAACACTGATGAGTGGCCAATCAATAGTCAGCAGTCAATCAAGTCTTTTTGTTTGATTGGCCCGTTGTCCCACTAGGATGTTACACTCACGGGATTAACATGAGAACAAGCAAACAATAGAGTTTTAGGCTCATGGTGTGGCAATTTATTCTTATTATGCCTAGGGTTATCTTAAGTTCTATCAGTAAGGTGAATGTGTTTGTTGATTTACCTCCACAGGTGAATGTATTCGGTTTTGGGGCGGACAGTCGGGGAAACTGGCACCACTACTGGGAGCAGAACCGCTATTCTGGAGAGTTTCGCAAAACAGGCGTCCATGATGCCGATTACGAGGCCCAGATCATTGACAAGCTGGCCAAGGCTGGCAAGATCTCAGTCTTTCCTGGAAAGTGAATCTGGGCACCAGGTGCATAGAAACTGACCAACTGATGGACTACCATTAACAAAACCACCCATTATCCACTTGACACACTTAGTGTGCCTGTTAAACATGATCAAGAAGTAATGTTTCATGATCTTATAACCATTCGACGCTGTCCCGAGCGGACGGGATCCTGGGCATCATCTTTCCATGATGTGGTGGTTTTGAGACGAGATGCCAGTAATTGTGCTTTTCCTTGCAGGCGTACCTCAACTAGGACAAGGAACTTGACTTGGCAAGGAACGCTAATGTTTCACCACTAAACAGCATGTTAGGTTTATGTGCTGGGAATGGAATTAACTCATATTTATGACATTTGCTGACTAGTAATGATGCAGGAGCTCTTTCCCATCGGTCTAATAGCCAGCTAGATGAGTGAGACCAACGGTCACCATAGTGCACCATAGTAGTTCTCTGTGATTCATTAAAGTGAGAGTTCACCCAAAAAATGAAAATGTCATTTACTCACCATTATGTCTTCACAAACCTGTAAGATTGACTTTTATCTTCAAAATACCTTGCTGTTTTGCAGATTAAAGCAGTTTTTGTCTGTGAAACTCAATGGTTTGAAGTATCATAAAGATGAACAAATGACATAATTAAAGTTTTGGGATGAACTGTCCCTTTAACTAAAAGCTTGACCATAGTGGTGGGTCTTTTCACTACCAATATAGTGTTGAAATTAGACTGGACGTATATGGCTGAGGGGATGTTGCAGTCCTGCTGTTAAATGGAGCTTTATTTTGTCCTAAAGGACAGTTTTGGTTGTTTGTGTCCAGATGATCATGCTAACAGTTTGCTCTTAGTGTGTGCCACAGCAACAGCTTTGTCTTTCCACTTGGTTTTTGCTAATCACATTTGGGCATTGATCACTTCTCTGGTCTGAGGAGGAGGGATAGATTGATACTCAACACCAGAAACTGAAAACCACTGACACACAGTCCAATGTGAACACACTCGAGCAATATATTCAGTATATTTGGAGTACTTTTAGAAAGTGACGCTAATAAAACTGTGGTGATTGTTTTAGAGATGCACTGTGAACAGTGGTAGAGCTTGATTCCTGGTCTACACTACAGCACACTACTCTCTTTATCTAATAGTGTTAGGTGATGAAAAAAGGGCGAAAGGCATTCCATTGTAAAGGCTGATGTCATTTTGCGATACAGACTAGCTGACAGATTGGTGGACATCATTGATTGAGTTTTTTTAAAAGCATGTAGACACTACTTTGCTGCTGTTCAGTCGTTTCACATCAAGTTTATATTATAATTTATTACATTCTTTTGTTTAAAAGGAAAGCAGAAAGATTAAGAACGTCTGCAAGAATGCCTAGCGCTTTCTGCGGAGCCCCTAAATGGGACATGCTAGGGAAAAATATGAGGTGAGCAGGAAATGCTGTCTCTTCTAAATATTTTGTTGTGTTGAGAAATTTGGAAGTGGCTTGCAAAAGGTTAGCGTTCCCCTGAGAAACTGTGCTTTGAGAGTGAACACAAATTTTGAGAAGTGATGCAGTTATTGTGATAAAAGGAAACATTTTGTGAGCTATTGCTAATTGTAATTCAATGCCTTGCAAAATATCTATATATTGAGTGAAAGTTTGCGTTCACTCGCTAAAAAATGTAAGTTCTTTGTGAGGTTTTGTTTATAAACATTCAATAATAAAGCAAAGAACTTCTGCGGTAGTCTACTTATTTGCAATCACCACTTTGTGAGCAAATACTGTTTCTTAAGAGGATTTCTCAAAGTTTTGCATACAACTAGAAAGTTTTAAGGGGTAAAATGCATTTTGATGATTTTGTGTTTCCCTAGAGAAACTTTCCCCTGATTCGTTCCCCAAGAAACTGTTTCTGTTTTCTTCCCATCTCAACAGTTCTCCCCCATCATGTCCCTTGTTCTCTAGCTTTCTGCTTTGGCCTAGTCCGAGTATTCAGGTGCAGTAGTTGTTTGTTTTTTTCAAAATGTAAACATATCAGCTACTTCAGTGTGTAAATGCGCACACATGTTACATGCTTGCGTGCCTTGTCCTCGCTTCTGGACACATCCTTTCTCCAGAGCACAGCTAACCTCATTATAAGACGCATAAACACATGCTATTGTTCCTTTAGTCTTCTTACAGAGCATTTATTGACACACATTCACGCGCACAAATCTGGGCTCTAAAATAGGGCACGGATCGTCTACCCACCAGCTGTCCTCCACCCACACATGATTCACGGCTTCTCCTGTGCGCCACCATCCTCGTGTTTGTTCTACTTTAAGCTAAGCTGAAGCACCGTGCCTTCGGGATCAGGGTGGGAAAAGCTCTCTCACCTGAAAACCTTCTCCGATCTTGATTTTTAAGAGCTACCTAGTTGTATTCAATGGAAAAAAGTCTCTTGAACCCTTTGAAAATCCAGACCTGTGGCACACTAAGTGCTTTTATACATTGTCAGTAAAGCGTAATTGTCTTTGGACGAACGTATACCCGAATAATATTCAACACCGAATGCTGCAGTGGCTTTATTATATTTAAGCCTATTCTGAGGGATTATTATTGGGCATTTCACAGTGAAATTCTAATATCATGGATATATAGGATGGCTGCCCTCTCATCACCAAAGAGTTTTATCCCATGACTAAACCTGTTTTTTTTGGTTGCTGCTGTTGTGCGACTTTTTTGTCTTTGGATTAAAGAAAATAAGTTGGCTCGTGAAGTTCTCGTATTAATCTTTAAAGCATTTATTAATCCTGGATGGTATTAGTTGGCAAGGAGAAATGTTTCTCGTCTTGTTTTTGTGCCACGGGAGGATTGTAGCCTGCTGCAAAGCAATTTATGAACGACTACATTGTCCACCACTATTTGAAATGTTCTTTAGGCCAAATTGCGTGAAGAGATCAATTCCAAATAGTCTCGATTTCCTTTATGCTCTTGCCAATGTGCTTAGCACTAAATTATCAGTCTTTGTGCATCCTTATTGTCACATTGAGAGAGCTTTTTCTTGGACTTCGTATCATCTTTGCTGAATTGTTTGCAGGATGCGAAGGCTGTGAAATATTGAATGAGATGAAGATTACAGAGCCTGTGAAATTTAACTGCTTTTTCATTTTCTTTGCTGCTTTTTCCACAATCATGCACATGATTGTATCTTCAAGATAGAAACGCTGAGCGACTGATGCGTCGCTTTGTTTTCTTAACATTTTTTCAAGGCTTTATTTTCCATTTAAAATAAAACGGCAGCATAAAATCCTGATATGAAGTATAAAAATGAGGCTACAGTTTTTCCGAACAGACTCCTCCATCAACTTGAATGATGTTGAATCCTGTTCTTCATGTGAAGGAATTCTTCAGCACAGACTGTACATATCCTCACTGTGTTTGCTCTCATTAACTTCTCATTAGTGTTGATATCGTGACTATTGGTCAGTGCTCTTTCTTTCCTTTCACAACCTCAGTCTTTGTGTAATTATGGACTGTTTTTATCTTTAATGCTACTGTAAGGAATAAAAATGTTTAAAATGGTGGGTCTTTTGTGTCCTTTATCGCACACCACACTGAAGCAGACGAGCCGTTAGGCCCACAGCAGCCGCAGGTCACAGCAGTGACAAGCATCATGGAGGAAAACCACGAACTGTAGCCAAGTGACTTTCTTCAAAATGTTGATATTTTCCATAAGTGATATCTTGAAACAGCTATGTTTTATGTTAACATAAACGAATGTTGTTTTATGCGCGTCAGAAGACTGGCGGTACAAAAGCTGCAGCGGAGAAGTTTCATATTCAAGCTGTAATCGAGCTTTAAATAAAGAAACATTAAGTTTATATAACGATATGGCTAAGCTAACACATAGTACAAAGAGGTTTGCCCCATTGTGTTGGCTCTAGCAGGCTAACCGCTGCCTAGGTGGCCTATTTAGACTGTTTAGGTATGTTTTATTCGGTGAGTAACTTACATTTCACAGGTGACGTTATAAACTCCATCTGGAATGCCATAAAAAAATATTTCCATGTTGTCAGGCGTGCATGAGCTTCTGTTTTGTCGAAAAACTTCGTAGTATACACTAGGGATGTGCACATCAATGCTTGAGTATCGATACTCAAGATTTTAATTTAGTATCGATATATATTTTTTAAAGTATCGATATTTGAACTATATTTTAATAATTTCTGCATAACTAAGTGTTTTAGTGCTGTGTACAAACACACGTTACACAAGGTAATTAAAAAGTGGAGGTTGGAATATAAATAATTTAAAGAAATTAAATAATTTTTAAATAAAAAAACTATCAGGTGGAGAACAGAAATGTATTTTTTGGGGGGTGAACAAGATAACCACAAATCATAAAAAATATGTTACTGGAGAGTAAATGTAGATGTAAAAGTTTCAGTAAAGTATGCAATGGGTTAATCAAATTGTCTGGTGATTTAGTTCTACATGGTAATGTCAGAAAGTCAAACATTTTTAGTCAATGTATAGCTTAACTACATGGTTAACTTGACCAATTCGGTTTTTAAATTCTTCAATATGAACAGTCACATAGGGCAGCATTTATTTTGCAAAACAAATATCATTGTTTTTAGTATTATCCAAACAAAGTAGAAAACACAATAATATATAATGTAATTCAGCCAAAATTTAAATATTGGATATATTGCTCTGCCTATATGTAAATAAGCATTTTAGGGAACTCTGTTCCTTTAATCACATTATGAAAATATATTTAATGGTTTCACCTTAAAATGCTAAAGTACGGTTAAACCTGAAGATGCCAGCCCTGTGTCAGCTCAGTCTGAATCCCTCACTAAGCAATGGCTAACTTTAGCTCTTTATTTCTGTATTTACCCTAGCCATTGTGCAAACTTATAATTATGGGTTTGAGCTTGACTGGAGCATTTATTTGAAAGTCTGGTAAATCCATTTATAGAAATTACAACGCGAGCATGTTCTGCTTTTGTGCTCAGAATGTATAGTGCAAGGATGACCCACTAGTAATGTTTGTTCAAAATAGTGCAAATTCTAACTTGTAAAATCTATGACGGTTAATAACTGACTTAAAGGTTTGATTTAAATGTTAATTTGTGGATAAACTATCCCTTTTATTAGCCTTTGCATTAAATCCACAAGACAGTATGCCAAAATAATAATGAGTGACTTAAATTACAAACAAATTAATAAAAAGTCATTTATGAATTCGAAATCATTGCGATTTATTATTTTTCATGTTAACTATTGATACATTTGACGTGACATGAATGATGGCTCATTTCCCCAAAACAGATGCTAGAGGAGCTAGTGAAAGTTTAACAGTTGACAAATTCATTTAAGACATCCCTCCTTTTTAAAGAGACAGACCAGCAAATCCACAAATGTATTGGAAAACCATGATAAAGACTTGTACTAGAATGATAATGACAGATTTTTCCTTTCCCTTTAGTATGTTCAGAAAAATGACCATGAGGAGGATTTTAGCTATCAGAACAACATTATGCTGCCAATCATAATGCAAGAACCCAATCAGAAAGCATGCACAGTCCTATGTGCTTTTACATCAGCCGGTCAGGACGGTTTTATGGATCAGCTGATAACTCGTTTCACTCTTCAATGCCTCAGTTAACCAAGAGAGTCTAATCATTTTCCATCCTATTCGTATTAGACACATTTCTGTACAGTTTTTACATTTATCCAGCATGGAATGTCCAGTTTGAAAATTTAGCAGGCACAGCTGGAACAGAACAGGAGGCGGATTAAGACTAAACTAACGGACCTCTTCCCAGATTTGACCCATCAACACTAAATTCAACTCTTGGCTCTTAGTTTTCACCCAGTTTGAGGCGGGCAAATTCAGATGCCAGCTGCAGAGCCTCCTGTATGCATTGTGTGTTTCTGCCCGTGGCCTGTGCGGACATGTCTTTACCACCTCCTTTTCCATCCAGCAGAGGGCAAACTTCCTGAACCCACTCGCTGGCCTTCAAGCCCCGGTTCGCAACATCCTGGAAACACAACATGGGATTTAAAGTGGATACTCATGTTTTTATTTGTCTAGTAACATGCAAGTCAGCTAGAATTAAATGTGTAAGTAAACATAAAACAGCATTCAATTCTACCTCTGAGGTTGCTTATTTCAGAGAAAATGGGATGAATCATATACATACGGCATTAAATATGAATTAAAAACAACACAATTGCATTTATGTAGATATATACATATACATTTTTCTTTCCATAGTTCTCTATTTGAATATATTTTAAAATAGAGATTGTTCCAGCGAAGTGTCATGCAATCCTTCTGAAATAATTATAAAATGGTCATTTGTTGTTCAAAAATATTAATTTTTATCAGCATATTACATAATAAATAGAAGATTACAACTGTTAACACAAGTGGTTTGGGATTCTGCCCTTTTTTGGTCATCTTGTGACATCATGTCCTGTCTTAGGTTTGTTTAGATCAGAGGTTCTCAACTTCGGTGTGCCTTGAGGGCCAAATATCAACTACATAAGATACAAGGGGCCACTTATACACTGGAGTCTTGGGTCGGTTATGTACCTTGGTTTTGTCAATATCTTATATTTCTATTGTTTACAGACATGCGTGAATGTTATACACTCGAGTCTCTCGCAGCACTGAATGTTTAGAAGCCGTGTGAAGATAAAATGATTTCACCTTTCACCCACAGCAGTGCTCATTTATCACGTATTATCAGTTTCAGAGAAGTGGACCAATCAGAAGAAGCCAAAGGCGGGACTAGTGTTTCGCCCTATAGTTTACATGTAACTATTTGTCATGACACCAGGAAAATAGCTGAACCACTAGTGAGCGCTGCTGTGTTGCGTTTTTTGACAGAGAACTGCATTTTTTGTGAATGTATTCTGTATTTGTGAACCGAACAGTGACCATTGTACTGTGACAGTTCAAGACAAATACATGTACCGTTACAGCCCAAGTGCTTTTCTATATGCAGCAACATGAGAGCTGATCAGTCTGCACAGCTGCGGGCCACATTTAATGAGCAACGGGCCGCCTGTTGAGAACCCTGGGTTTAGATGGTCTGTTGTTGCCACACTAAAATTCATTTATAAGCAGGCTTTTCAGCAGTCTTGCTCTGTTTGTTTGGTGTTAACACTTTTTCAAATGAACCACACTAACTAAGAAACTGCAGCCACAGCTTTTTTTTTTTTTATCAAACCACCCTGAATGTCCAGTGTCACTTTTGATCAATTGAATGCATAAATGCTGAACAGAAGTATTGATTTCTTACAAACTGTGTGCTTTAGCTCTTTAAATTGCAACTTTTTTGATCAATTTCTTTTGTTAAACTGTGTTCCTGACACAACTCTAAGCAAATACTGAGTTTAAAAAAACTGAATTATTGAAAACCTTTGCAGCAGGCAGTAATGATGATAAAGACATTGTTTTTCAACCATGTTCCTGGAGAACCACCAGCTCTGCACATTTTCTGTATCTCCTTAACCAAACACACCTGATTCAGATCATCATCCTATTAGCAGAGACTGAAAGACTTGTAATAGGTGTGAAAGACAAAGGAGACATCCAAAACACCCTTATTTCTTTTCAGAGGGCGCTCAGCAACTTTGTTTATCACCCTATCCTTAAGATGGTTCTCACTGAAAGCTGATTTAGGCCCAATCCCAATTCTACCCCTTAGCCCTTCCCCTTACTTCTACCCTTGTTTTGCACGTTCCCGTCAAGGGGTAGGGATGTCCCAATCCTCTTTAGCTTAAAGGCGTAGGGCTAAGGGGAAGGGGTGAATAGCCCTTTGAACGAATATTTTTCATGACCACATTTAAAACCAAGGGGTAAGAAAATTTCCCAGAATACCCCAGCCAGAACGGCAGTATTACTGAACCCGGAAGTAAGGAGATCCACAAATGAGTATTTTTTTGTCATTATTACAAATTTTTACGACAAACAAGCATATGTTTTAATATATTCATAATTGCGTTTGTTTTACCATCATGCTTAACAAAATGCATCTAGTAGTCCAATACAGCCTTGTATTATAGTTTTGAGTCCCCATCACTATACTAGGGTATTAGGAACCAAACAAGACCACAGGAAAAGCACCCCCTGCAGCTCTTCCTACATCCTAATTTTCCCATGTAGTCTCCCATTCAGGTACGAACCAAGCAGAAATCTGTTTAGCTTCAGTGTGCAACCACGTGACAGCCGCAGAGAACACATGCAACCTAACTCTTACAGAATGTTTTCTTGAGCTCATTTACCTGAGGCACTTGGCACAAGCAGATAATTTTTCCTGCATCGTTGTCCACAGTGAAAAGCATAGCAGCGGTCTGTGGTGAATTTGTCTTCAGCATCTTCAGAGACTCATTCAAAGCCTTATGGAAACAGACAAATGTGGACTTTTTAATCAAAGGCACTTACTAAAACTATAGAATTCTTCCAATTTGAGAAGATGCGAGTGTTACCTTTGCTGATGCTCCACTCTCCATCTCCATCACGATCAGAGGCTGGTTAGGGTTGCTATCGATGATCTCCTTTGTTTTTTCCAGAACCTAAATTGTAAAGTTATTTGAGTTCTTTTGTTTTCCAACAAGTCTCTGTGCCTAAGGCTGCATTTACACTGCATGGTTCAAGTGACTCAATTCCGATTCTTTTCTCCCACGAGGCACAGATATGGCCCATGTACGTGTAAGCATGGATTCCGACTTACTCAAATCTGATTCAGACCTTGTTCATATGTGGAAATTTATCTGATATGAATTGGATTTGTGCCCTCATGTCTGCAGTGTAAGCAGGTAAATCGGATTTTCACCTGTCAATGCAAGTTGCACATCATTCAAAACCATAGAGAATGACGTCAACTTTGGCGCTTTCATTTCAGAACAAACATCAGCAGAGTCCCAAACCTTAAATCTCATACACGACAACTTAAACAGCTTTTATATTGTCAAGTAGCACAAGTATTTAAGCATGTTAAAGAAAGAGAGAGAGAGAGAGAGAGAGAGAGAGCGAGCGCAATGTTCACTACTTAACCAATATAAACTAATGTAAAACTGTTGCATACAGTACATCACAAGCATAAATCATGACATGGACATTAAAATGCCTACTGGTTTAAAAAGGCCTAGATTAAAAGATGGCCAAATCAGAACTTTTATCATAAACTATAGTAAAACAACTTGTCAAAAAGAATTTAAAAAAAAATGAAACCCTGCAAACAGATTAAATACAGGAACAGAGAAAAGGGAGCTCTTTTATCATCAGCTGTCAGTCAGCACCCGCTCTTATTTTCCTGGTCATTGCGCCTATGCTGTGTAAATGAAGATAATTGGATACTAGTCACTTTTAAAAGACGATGTAAGTGGGTCATCAAAAAAATAAAAAATAAAAATCGGATAGCCACAACTGACTGATCAAGGTCTGCAGTGTAAATGCAGCCTAAATGCTAACATTCAAGCATCTTTACAAAACTGGAATGCTTTACATGCTGGCCTAATATGAGAAAATAATCTAAATGTTTTTATAGAGTACTTAAAAAGTGGTTAAAAACAAATCAGCAGTGTTTACATAAATAGTGTATTAGTTTATTGTTTGATCATGTTGCCTTTGCCGGTCCCACTTTATATTAAGTGTCCTTAACTACTATGTACTAGCATAAAAAAAAATACAATGTACTTACTGTGTTCATAAGAACACTTGTGGGGCTCTTGAGTTGGGATAGGGGTTGGGTTATGGACAGGTTTGGTGGTATGGGTAGGTTTAAGAGTGGGTTAAGGTGTAGGGAATGGTCAGCAGTGTATTTACAAATGTAATTACCTAAGTTTATTACAGATGTAATCGCATACAGGTATTCAATCCATCATAAGTACACAGTAAATACATGTATATTTGAATTGTGTTTTTTTAATTGTCAAGCTTCACTGTGACAGGTGTTGAAAATTAGTCTGTTATAACACTTAAACAAAGGGTGTACTCCCACTATGGTATCCAAACCGTTCTCAGGCCCGTTTCATTTAAGAAGTGTGAGTGTTCTGAATCGGGCTCGGGCACGGTTCAGTTGGCCGGCCCTGGCCCGGTTGGAAGAGGTGTGCCAGAGTGCGGTTCACTTGGGCTCAGGCACTTTTGTAGTGTGAGTGAAAAACATTCGCACATGAGCCCGAAATTGAAGAGGAGATGTGACTTTTAAGGGACTGCACGAGGACTCTATGATTGTGTACGAGCGTCAAAAGTGGCTGATCTGTTCAGCTAAAAATCGGACTGCGTCACTGCATCTCAAACAACTAAAACGATATAACTGAAGAAATCTCCACTGTGCTGAGCAAAAGCGCTTCTGAACAGCGCATCATCAATTTTTAAAAATCATCACATACCCTCTTCTGCACATCAGCCTTGCTGGCACGATCCAGGTCATCCATGATCTTCTTCAAGCCCTTCAGAGATTCCCTCATCTCGTCTTTGCGCCACTGAGAGATCACTGCAGTGCCCAGAGACTGAATATACAAACACACACACGGATCCACTAGAGTTTAGACAAAGGGTTTATTCCAGTTAGACGAAAGCAGAACATGTTTGAGTTGAGCTCACCTCTGTCATATCAGCAATCTCCTTTTGGACGTCTTTGTTTGGGATGCTCTGAGCTTTCACTTTCTCTGCCAGAGCATCGAGACTAAGCTTCAGGGCATCAGCCTTCCTCTGGGCCTGACATCACACAAATAGAAACAACTGTCAAGAAATAGTAGTTTTGCAGTATTTACAACCCACTATTCTGAACATGTATTTGTTTTACACATACATGACGACAAAAGTAAAGTACATTACTTGCGAATCTTAATAGTTGATTTGTGTAAAAGAACTGCCTCAACTGAATGAAATGTTTTTAAATCAGACTATACTAACAAGTAGGAATTGATAGTTTTGACATGACTGTCGCAGAGACCTAGAGGGTGAGACCATAAACAACTAAATGCTGAAACTGAAGAAAAAGATTTAAGGTTTTGAGATGTGTGATCTTCAGTGATTCTAACCATCTTAATGATTGGGGGTGTAAACCTACACTGGTCTCACGGTTCAGTTACGATTATCATGTCATCGATTCGGCCCAATTCAATATCTCAGTACAGTACATGACGGTGCATTGACGATGCTTTCCATACACAATTCTATATTTTAGTTCAAAGCACAACAATTCTTGTATTAAAATGTATCATTTAGAAATATATTTATGTTTGTTTATTCTTTGTAATAAAATTTTGTCCTTTAATACAAGCATTCAGATATATTCAATTCAATTCATGTTCATTTATGTAGCTATTTTACAATGTAGATTGTCAAAGCAACTTAACATAGTTCGAGTAAAGTCCAGTTTTCAAAGTTGATGTTCAGTTTAGTTCAGTTCATTCATTCATTTTCTTGTCGGCTTAGTCCCTTTATTAATCCGGGGTCACCACAGCGGAATGAACCGCCAAATTATCCAGCAAGTTTTTACGCAGCGGATGCCTTTCCAGCTGCAACCCATCTCTGGGGAACATCCACACATTCACACACTACGGACAATTTAGCTTACCCAATTCACCTGTAACACATGTCTTTGGACTGTGGGGGAAACCGGAGCTAGTTCAGTTCAGTGTGGTTTAAATTTCACTGCTGAAAGTTAATGATGATATATGAACTGTACCTTTAATTTTACCTGCTCAAAGAAAACACTTAATGTGTCAAGTACAAGCACAGAACAACATGTGCATTTATAGCAAATAAATCAATTTAAATATTATCTTGCTTGCTTTTTAAGCGTTGTCGAGCTAGTTCCTAAACGCTTGTGATTGGTTATTGGCTCTGACAGTCAGCATGTACATGTTTGAAACAGGTTTATCTGAAATATCTGAAAACAAAGATAATAAGGTAGGTTTTTAAAAAATTTAAAAAATTAAAAAGGTAAACAAAAAAGCCTCAATTTCCTCTAGCAATCAATGTTAGCACAGACTAATTATTATAGTATGGTAAAAATGGTCTGTGAAACATGAAGACACATTGTACTCTACAAAGCACTGACTTTCACATGAAACATTATCTAGATGAATTAGAGGCACACATTTATTAGAATACAACGGTTTCAAAACTGATGTGTACGTTATGGGTTTGTCTAATTTATTGTTTAACAAAAATGTTTACCAAAGACGTTATAAGCCTATTGCAAAACTTCATATGAAAGCCTCAAAGGAATCATCCTATAAAAGGTGTGTCAGATTAAAACTATGAATTGAAATATTTAATCCTTGTATTGTGTCTCTCTCACACACAACTCAAAAAACAGACAGCAAGAACTGGTTCTGGATTCCCAACCTACACATCACAGACAAAAACAATAATAGCTTGCATATCTATGATCTCCTCTAACCTTCTGAGCCTCTGCTCCAGTCACTGCCACAATCCTCCTGATTCCTTTAGCAATGGCCTCCTCTGACACTATCACAAACGGTGCAGCATGACTTGAATTCTGCAGGTGCCTGTGGGTAAAAATATTAGAAATTAGACAAACTTCATTCATTATTTGTTCACTTGGGTACGGCTTGCATGAACAAAAGGGCATATACTGTTTGTATGCCTTTACTATCATTAATACTTTAATAACAGACATTAAAAACAGTCAAAACTCAACAATGCTCAAGTCAAAAAAATGTATGGAAATTCCACACAAATTTGCAAATACAATGCAAAAGGATGCCAAACTATGTACATGTATAGTTCTGTAGCAGTATATGGCTAAAATCCTTTAATAAGAAAACTTAAGAAATGCGACCCTGGACCACATCCAGTCAAAAGTGTCAATTTCTTGATATAGAATAAATATTTGTATTGATGTATATTTTGATTGAAAAGGAAAATAGTAACAAAATTCTATTTAAAGTTGTATAAATGAATTGCTAGTAATGCACATTACCAGCAATCTCAATAGAATTTTGATCAATTTACAGAACAAAATTTGAAAAAATTGTAATTCAGCATGATCTTTATTTAATTTTCTAATAATTTTCAGCATAAAAGAAACTATCATTTAATTATTATCATTTAGACCCATTCAAAGTATTTTTGGATTGGACTGGTTTTGTGGTCCAGGATTACAAATATTCTACTACGCATAAAAAAAATGTAATTGCATTAGTAAAAACTTTTTAATTTAAAATGCAATGTTGTAATTGTAAAATTGTAATATAAATGATTAATATTGTATTCTGCAACACAGACAAAAAAATACTGATTTAAGCTGATCAGTTTTCCTTACTTTTCACCCAAAAAAACAAAATAGAAATTGTAATATTCATACGTTCCACCGCAGAACTCGATGGAGGTAAGTGATCCTGCAGGGCTGTTTGGGTCAGCCAGCAGTTCCTCCACTGGGACGCCAATAGACACCACTCTTACAGGATCAGGGTACGTCTCATCAAACACTGCTCGCAGACCCTGAATGGCTTTAGCTGCAGCGAGAGGAGCATCCAGAGCATAAACCCCCTAGAGAAACACATGCATAGAGCATAATCAACAGATAAACATTTAAAAAATTAAAGTTATTTTTGTTCATGCAAATTATTTTTGACATGTGATATTTCATACAAGCAATTAGAAAATATTAAAAATATCTTTTTTTATTTTATTTAGTGCCTGCTCATTTACAGAATTTTTGGACTTGCATTGTCATGCATTTTATTTATGCATTATATTTACTACGCATGCTTATTTCCAATATTTTAAAATTTACATTACTTATGCTGTCGTGTAACACTTGAATATTTATTGTCTATAAGAATTTGTAAGAAAAAAAAAAATCGACAAAAATCATAATGTAATAATAGTAAATGTAGCATTAACTATACAGTATATTTATAGCACAAACTCCTTTCCTTCATTTTCATTTTAAATTACCTTGGCAGTCAACTACATTCAATAGATTTCCATTCAATTCCAGTTAAAATGAATAAACCCAACAATATTTATTAATGCTAATAATTAAATCAATATAAAAAATTAAATACATAAACAATTAGAATTTTAAAAAATGGAATCTTGTGAAAAACTTGTTGAATAAATTGAATATGGAGAAGTTTCAAGCAGTAATAAAATAAAATGGTTCAACTTTAGAAAAGAACAAGTCTGACCTTGGCGTCTGCAATCATGGCAGCGGCGATCTCTTCTGTGCGTCGCACTTCATCTGTGCTCATTGCACCTTTAGCTGTGAAGTCAAAGCGCAGCCTGTCTGGAGCAACCAAAGAGCCTCGCTGATCTGCTTCTCCGAGAACTGAACGCAGGCCGTAGTTCAGGATGTGTGTGGCTGTGTGGTTACTCATGATCGGCCTACGACGAGCCTGAGAAACAGACACAGGAAAAGAAAAGGAAATAATGTTGCATGCTGGGCTCTTTCAATTAGAGCTGTAAAATAGCCTGAATTAAAACTGATGATGTGAGTTGGCTTACTACGATTGTCTCAAAAAAACTTGTAAGGCATTTTAAATACTAGAATTGTTTGCCGACATATTAAAAGACTTTATTTAAGGATCAGTGTAGTTCCTGCAACATCATGTCATGTTTAAAACTTTGTAATTTGCCAATATCCTTCAAACGACTCAGTTTTACCTGTTTGTCAGTAAGATGTTTTTAATGATCCCAAATTTTAAACAGTTTAGTATGGCCACTTATTCTTTTGTTCATTTATTAAATATAGATCAGAATGAGTATGCTTCTTATCCTTTACATGAAAATACTTGTTACGCTTAATGACAAGGTCATATATTACATATAAATGGCTTGATAGTGCACCTTTTGAAAATGAAAAAAAAAAAAAGTATTTTTCTATTCCATTTTATTTTAAAGTATTGAATTATTAATATTAATGTCATATATTTTATCTTAACATATTTAATAAGAATGACAAGATTGTTATTCTTTATTACCACATCTGTTATTCACAATGACTTAATTAGAATGAATTGGATTAGTCAAAAACAGACTTGTTCACGTTATGGTCATTTTAGTATTATTTTCCATGTCAACAAACTGGCCAACAATAGGTCATCCCACACTTCAAGAATGACTCATTCTTTCCAAGCACAGCTATTCAAGACACTTCCTGTATTTTTCGATATCAGAACGTACCTTGCAGAAAACTTTAAATGTCAGAGTGTTTCTTAAATGTCAGACTGTAATTGATACAATCTTTATTTGAAGCGTCAAGTTATTTTTAAATGGTGATTCACTTCATTTTGATTACATCATGTTTATATCCACACTAAACTTTCATCCCTGGTATTTTTAATAATGACTTTTTGTATCAAGATAATGATATGGTATTGTACAAAAGTCTAAAAAGGTTTTAGATCTATACACGACAACTGATTTGAATGTTTGTTGTGATCATACATGTAAAAAGTTTGGTATTTTAGCAATATTTGCACAATGACTTAAAATTTTCCCATTAAGTCCAAAAATGGCATTACAAAATCACCACATTTAAGATCTGATTTCTTTCAAATCAATGATCTTCACTGCCTGATTGACATACAATATAAAGTGGGTCTCAGACCAGACAACAAGAACTGCATTTAATTCCATTGTTCTACGCCATGTCTTTAAAACATGGAAATGTATTTTTACCCTGGTATTTTCAAATGTAGCTTCTGCACTCACCTGCTGCTCCTGACAACATTTGCAATGGTCTTTCATCACATTTTACGCTTCAAAAACTATGAAAAAAAGTTACAAAAAGTTATAAAAATGCCACACACCTCATCTACATGTAGAGTCAGGCGATCTCCAACCTTCAGTGTGCCGTAAACCGTACCAATATGCAGCACGTATCCTCCACGCACCTGCGTATTCTTCACAGTGAACTCCATCCTCTGAAACAGCCAAAATAAAGCATAACAGAAACATGAAGCACAAAAGAAATGGACTATTCAGCATCTTCAGATGACCACTGTCTGTTTCTTACATCCTCAGCAGAGTCGTTTTCTCGAAGCATGTAGCCCTCATCAAAACTCTGGCCACCCTGTTCAGCATAAAACGAGGTCTTATCAAGCAGGACGCCGCATTCCTGACCAGTGATCACCTCATCCACAAACATACGCTCTCTCCTGAGTGCCAACACTGTGCCCACCGCCTGTTCAAACTCTGAGACAAACAAACGCAGAGAATCATAAGCACAGGAACTAATGTGAAATTAAAACCATAGTGATATAAATAAATACATTCTTACCATAGTTGCCATTATCATCGGAAGTGTACTTGTATTTGGGGCTGTCATCTGTGGCAGCGACACCTTTATTTCTGAGCTCATCGATGGCGTAGATGTCAAGCATGATGTGGTCCTCATCTCCAGAGCCTTTGCCTTGAGACTTCAACTGTATGTAACAGTCATTATTAATAAGACTCAAATATTCACATACAGTGCGCTCATAGTTATAAGTGAATTTTGAATATATGTCTGTGATTATTTCAGCCGGTCTACATTTGTATTAACTTGGCCTTTACCAATTCTGTATTGTAAATTTAATCAGTTTTATGTAGAATTCAGAAACTTATGTTAGTAGCGACACTGGTGGCCATTAAGTGAACTGCAACCAGCAAATTATTATTTGTGCTCACACTCTTGCACACTGTGTAAAAACAG
Source organism: Danio rerio (assembly GCF_052040795.2). Lineage (NCBI taxonomy): Eukaryota > Metazoa > Chordata > Actinopteri > Cypriniformes > Danionidae > Danio > Danio rerio. The sequence goes on from NC_141038.1 coordinate 20,181,347, forward strand.
ATACAGTGACACTGGAACATTTTAAAGTCACAATTCATCAGCAGATCGCTTGTATGTCAGCTTATAGACAAACCAATTCATCGATGTTACTTAGAAATGCTTCAGTTTCTCTGTATCTGTAGTTACAAGCAGTAAACAGCGGTGAGTTCGGTGAACAGATGACCTTCATGACCAATCACAGTAATTTCTGTTTAGCACGTAAACATAATGGCAAAGCAGTGGTGTTTAAGATCGTGCTTAAATGTTTGCAGGAAATGGACGTTTTTAACATTTTCAGTACAGATTTGTATCAAATTCCAGTATAGTGATTACCCTACTTCATATATCATAAGTACATTATATGTCTTCACATCATATGAGAAAAATACGGTCATGTGAACCAAATAGGAAACCCAAAAAATAACAGTCTATGGGAAATCCGTAGTGTTTGTAGGATAAACAGAAGCTTAGTTAGTTTACTTATTACTTTAAAGTTACTTATTAACTTTATTTGAGAAATGTCAGCTTAAACTGCTTTTATTTTATTAAACGGGATTGAAAAACATGACCCCAACAACATATGGTTTATTGAAGTTCGTATTATAATTTTCCTAATATTAAAGAATGTATGGCGGTTTACTCTGCTGTGGCGACCCCAGATTAATAAAGGGAATGAGCCAAAAAGAAAATGAATAAATGAATGAACAAAGATTGAATTGATGCAACGCATTTGTCACTGATTATAATGTTATCAGGAAACACTCTCACCGGCCACTTTATTAGATACGCCTGTCCAACTGCTCGTTAAAGCAAATTTCTAATCAGCCAATCACATGGCAGCAACTCAATGCATTTAGGCATGTGAACATGTTCAAGACAATCTGCTGCAGTTAAAACAGAGCATCAGAACAGAGAAGAAAGGTTATTTAAGCGACTTTGAACATGGTGTGGTTATTGGTGCCAGACGGGCTGGCCTGAGTATTTCAGAAACTGCTGATTTTTCTACTAACTACTGTGATTTTCACGCACAACCACTTCTAGGGTTTACAGAGAATGGTCAGAAAAAGAGAATATCCAAGCCGGTACGAGTAAGGTTTATCTAATTAAGTGAGCGGTGAGTGTATGCTGCTTCCTATAAAGCTATGAAGTGAGTTGAGTAAAATTGTCTTTATATTGTTGATTTATGGAAAATGCATTGTATGAAAAAATGAACTGATTTTAACCTGAGCAGCCTTCTTCTCTTCTTCAAATGCCAGCAGATCGACCCCCATTCCTCTTTCCTCAGCAATCAGGGCAGTGAGATCCAGAGGAAAACCGTAGGTGTCATACAGCAGCCAGGCCGTGTCACCTACACAAAACAACATTTATATAAAAGAAATAAATGTAAAATGACAATATTATGGATTTACAGTTGATTTGAGCACATACAAAAATAAAACATTTATAAATTCTTTGAGCTCTCATAGTTAAAAATATGAGTTAAACTACCTTTATTTATTTTATTAAATTAATGATAAGTTAGCAATATTGCTATAGCAATAACACCATTATAGCATAAAATAAAAGCATTTAATAATAATTTCATTATACAGAACTGTTAAATTACAAGGTATTAGAGCTGGGTCATAAGGCAAAAAAATTATCACAATAATTTTTTTTTTTTTATATCAGTCGATACCGATAATTATCACGATAAATGTCAAATCTTTTCATCTATCAATTTTATAGGATTTTCAGCATGTCAATCGCTTTGTGCAGCTGATTTAACACATTTTGCAAAATGTTTTAGCTGTCTGACAATATAAATTAAAAAGATAATAAACAAAAGAACAATCTTGATTTAGCATTTACTGTTCAAGTTTTCAACAACCAAAGACATTACCTACAAGTTATTGGATATTGTTCAACATCAGAAAAAAATAAAACCAGTTTGGAACAAGTAAAAGGTGTGACAGAATTTTCAGTTTTGGATGAACTTTTCTTTTAATGGTGAATTATCCTTTAATATATTTTATTTAGGGATGCTAACGATTACTTGATATATTTTCAATCACCCTTTAATCAATAGACCATATCAATGACTGACTAAGCTTGGACATTTAAAAGTTCAGGTATGCTTTGCACTGTGAGACGCATACATTACATAATTGTGTGCAATTTAACTTTCTTATGCAGTCACACTCTTGACATCGCAGATTGCAGGACGCATATACGCAGATCTCTGTTATATCTGCGGGTGTTTTAACCAATTTTGTTTGACAGACTGGCACAAATAGGCCTATGCAGACTGTCATTTTGTAAATCGCACATCACGGCAAGACATGAGGGAAGCCTCTCCATTCACTCAACAAGCTTCTAAGCTCTCTCATCCTTCAGATGGAGTTTATTCTTCCGAGGTAATCTAAGAATACGATAAGTGCTGTAGCTTGTAAAGACTGTCCAGCTCATGCTGCTCAAAGCGCTTCTTTAATTTAATTAAACTGAAATTGTGAAAACAGTTTCATGGACGGCACTAAAGCATATTGCCTTTAGCGGGCTTGTTTTAAAGCGCTTCGCCTCAGATGTCATTCGCTCTTCTTGTTTATGCTGTAGATAATTAACCAACAAAATATACATAAAAACTAAGTTACACATTATACAAAACAAAATTTGTTGCAAAAAATACATTTTTAAAGATGTATATATATGCTTTTTAGTTTGTGCCCATCATCTTAAACAACTAAGGGTGGATGATGCTTCGCTCTGTGGAAAATAAGGATTTAATGAATGATCCACTGATGTTGTAAACGTTTTTCATGTATTTGTTGCATTTTTAATGTCATTATTTTTTAGACTTTGTCTTGAGCATCCGATTTCTCCTCAGTGATTATGTCCTTTAAATATATAAAGGCTGGTTGTTTTACCACCGATGACGGACAATAGAAGTATTACAGATTTCAAAACAAATATCTTAATATTAATAAGGCAATATAAGCTTGAAAACAAAAGAATGTCGTAACAAATGCCCTTAAATAATGCAGCCTGTAGTTTACAGAAAGCATCAAGTGTTCATTGAGATTGTGTTGTCTGTCATTTCTTCTGTCTTTCCGAGTTTTTTTTTTTCTCGTAAGCCACGGCTTTAGAAAATGATGACATGACATTTTGTTGGGTAGTTGTTCTTGTTTACAAACGCTTGTTTAGGTCTGTAATTTCTCAGCATCTTTATAAGTGTGGTATTGTTTTTATCGTTGAACTAGTTTGTGGTGATGACTGCTTTTGATGGCACTAGTAGTCTGCAGTTTGCAGTGCACGTTACTGTTTTGTGTAGGATTTAAAAAAAAAAAAACTATATAGCTCAAGACTACTGAAGTCTAGTGACGTTTCTGGTCAACAATGTCTGTGACTTTTTCTTACCTGATTTAAAAAAAAAATTTCCTGCTCTTTGAAGTGCAACTAACACTGTATCGCTGTAAACTTGTTTACTGCATGCAGCATCCGGAAGGGCAGGCTGCAAAATGCTTGCGCAGCGTTACGCATAGTGCGTGAATATTATCGAGCAAGTATCGAACTGTCATTATCGTTTTATTGAAAAATTATATATCGTAATAATTATCAATATCGAATTATCACCCAGCCCTACAACATATAGACGATCAAAAGTGCCTTTCAGTCAGATTTTCAGCAGCTTTTGATTAGATTTATTTGTAATGTAGCTTATAATGAATTTCAAATATATATTTTTTGTTTTGAATGTTTTTTTTTCTGTGTTGAAGTATTACTTACATTTAAGCCGGAAGCTTTTTTTTCATTTTTCTTTAATTCCAAAAAGAGAAATTGATTTTGTTTGTTTTTATTATTTTGTGCTGTATTACTTGGTGACTGAGCAGCAACAACACTTAAAATTATAAATGTAATGAACATAAAATAATTGTGAAACCGCAAACTATAATTGTTCCAACAAAATCTAAAATCATTGCATCCTTACTCATGTGTATTTAATATATAATATAAATTGGGTGTGTATAAACTGCATCTACTATTAAATTTATTACTAAAAAAGAATTGTGGAAATTTGTACATGGTGTAAAAGCACCTATTGTTATCTTCCAATTGGCGTTAACAGCATCTTGATAATAAAACTCTAAACACAATCCATTTGCATTTAAATTCCTATACTTCTTCAATAGTAATAATGGTGGTAAAAACTCAGGGTGTTAATAATTCTGACTTACACTGTACATGTTAAAACTGTGAAACAGTACAAAGTCTGTTTTAGGAAATAAAGGAACAATATGTTAACGCATAAAGTATTTATTTGCTTTAGTACTAATTGAACAATAAGTACATGATTGTTAATTTGATTAGTTTTTTCTTTTTTTTCCCCCCCACAATACTACATTGAAAGATCAAATCTTAAGAGAAAGCCTGTACAGTACACCAAGGTCACAATACTGTACCTAGGGCTGTGCATTATATATAAAAAAATATTGTTAGAGAATGGTACATGCAATACTCATTTCACAGAGAGGTACACTCAGAGGTACACCATTTAAGTAATCAATGTGCCTATAATTGTTTTATGCAAAATAAAAATAAAAACATCACATGTTTAAGAATGCTTTATTTACAGCAGATCAGAAATATGAAGCAAATGACATTAAAACACAAAATGAGGAATGAAGAAAGACATCTGGACTCCAATTTGTCACCAAACGGACAGGTGCAGGAGACACATAGACAGTCCAGGAAGAAGCCGGAGGGACCGGAGCAGTAGACACCTCAGTACAGCTGTCCGGACTCAAACAGGCAGAAGTTGAGCCCTCTGTAATCCAGTCAGGCGCCAAACAGGCAGAATCAGGAAAGTCCTCAGTGCAGCAGTCGGGATTCAAACTGGCAGCATCAGGAGAGTCCTCAGTGCAGCAGTTGGGACTCAAACTGGCAGCAGCAGGAGAGTCCTCCGTATAGCAGTCGAGACTCAAACTGGCAGAATCAGAAGAGTCCTCAGTATAGCAGTCGAGACTCAAACTGGCAGAATCAGAAGAGTCCTCGATACAGCAGTCGGGACTCAAACAGGCAGTACTTGGAGAGACCTCTGCATTCCTGTCATGAGTCGAATCAACAACACCAGAAGAGAACTCCGCAGAGCAGTTGGGAGTTAAACAGATAGCAAAAGAGACCTTGGTACTTCTGTCAGGACTCAAACAGGCAGCAGCAGGAGACTCCTCAGTATAGCAGTCGGGACTCAAACGGGCAGTACCTGGAGAGACCTCTGTATTCCTGTCATGAGTCGAAACGGCAACACCAGAAGAGAACTCCGCAGAGCAGTTGGGAGTTAAACAGATAGCAAAAGAGACCTTAGTACTTCTGTCAGGACTCAAACTGGCAGCAGGAGAGACCTCAGTACTGCTGTCAGGACTCAAACTGGCAGCAGGAGACTCCTCAGTACTGCTGTCAGGACTCAAACTGGCCGCTGTATGAGATAGGGCAGCACTGTTGTCAGGAGCCAAACAGGCAGCAGGAGAGACTTCAGCACTGTGGTCAGATGAGGCCTTGGTGTATTTTTTGCCACCTCTTTGATGGGAAAAGGCCCACCTCCAAATTGATTTCTTCTTTTTAGAAGAACGCTTCTTTCCTCTTTCCACATCTCTCTCTAGATGTAAATTGTTTTCCACTTCATCTGTGGACGATTGTGGTGGTGTACAATGATAGTAGTCCACACTGCCACAATCATTTCTTGATGGTTTACAACTTGAACTGAGCTGACCCATATTTGAATTGTCAGAGCTACAGAATGAACAAACCAACAAGAATTGCAGTAACATACAGTGTGATGTCACATATAGAACTCACAAATAGAAGCCAGCATTCTGAGGCTTACGGTTTCTACGGTAACCAATTCCATTGTGTCCCACTGGCCCATGTCACCACGTTTAAATCATTAAATTCTCAGTTTTTACTTGGTATTCTACTTTTGACATAAAAATAAAGTAATTTATATTAATAATAGGTATTTATATAAACACTTATAATACATATATATATATAAATTTATATAAATACTTATAATATAAATGTCTTAAACAAAAACAGTGAACTCTAATCAGAGATATAAGCTGAGGTGTTGTGGACTGTTTAAAGCTAGCTCATTCTTGATTGAGATCAAATGGATAAAATGTGAAAGGTCAAGTATAAAATGTTTTATATTCGTTGTGAAATATTTGTATGAAATTCCATTCATTTCCATTTAATACTAATATGTGTTGTTAAGGAATAAATTTAGACAAATTTAAAATTGATTTTTTTTATTAAATATAGCAGAATATTTCTGGTGACAACCAGATATTTAAACAGATCTCATTACAAATTTGATAAGTTGGTTCTTTTTTAAAAATGCATAAACTAACAGATCTATAATAACCATACCTCAATGATTTCTTATTGATTTAAAAACAATTATCATCTGGTTATTAGGGATGTAAAAATTCATCTGACACACGATTCGATAAGATTTACCATACTAATCTCTCAATTCATTATTTAGTTATGATTTTTAAGCAAAATTATTTAAAACAAATTAAAGGTGAAGAGTGCTTTCATTTCTTTCTTAAATGCAGCACTTTTTTGCTAAATATAAAATATTTTCTGCCATAACTTAATTGCTATTTTATAAACAAAACAAGAATAATACAAACTAAATACTCATTAATAAAACAAACTAAAGTAAAATTAATATTAATCATATAATTAACAAGTAATAGTATCAATGTGATACAGTTAAGAAGAGATAATCTTGAACATTTATAAATATTCAATAATAATGTGTAAATTATTAAAATATGCATAAACCAATTTGAAAAAGAGAGGATAAAACTAATCTAATACCTGCTTCTGTCAAAGAACAACCCTCTCTTTTAGTCTGAAATAGATCTGCACACTTTCGATTTAAAAACACTGCATAAGCTAACATGGACACTAATAATTTGATTTTAATGCGATTAAGACAATACTCTGATTTAGAGTCTACAATGTAAACAGCGATTTTTGATTAATTTAATCCAATTAAGGTCATAATCGAACTAAAGAGAAACCGAATTAAGACACGTGGACTATGCCGATTTTAGTTGCAACCGTCATGTAGAACTTTTCGCCTCAGAATAGTCCACGAACGCACACGCGCACGCACACACACACACTGCAGTTAAAGTGGACAAAATAAAAAAAAAGAAACAAAAATTACATAAAACTCGAGGAAATGCGGATAGCATGGTAACGCAATGATATTAATTGAATGATTTGTTATAAAATGTTAAACGGGATCATGAAAGGATCATTCAAAACGCAACTCATTTAAACATCTTAATCCTATTATTGTCTTAATTATATTAAGGCAAATAATTTGATTACCGATGTCCATGTAAACATAGTCACTGATGTACCATCTGATCTCCATAGCACTTGCCAAGGCAAGTGGAACTGCAAATCATCTGGTCCACGTGGTTTGGTTTATTAGCTGGTTAATAGTTTTTTTGGTAATAGACGTCTGTGACAGTAGTTTTTCATTGTGCTGATGGTTTATGTGCATCATTTTTGTCAAAATAGATGTGTTTTTGCAGTATTTGCACAGTTTGTGTTTTGTCTGGCGCACATCACCGCTGTCATTTTACTCTTTCGCCCACCTCTTGCTCGCCGTTGATGTGTAGGTGAAGTGAGCTTGCACCAGTAAACAGCATCCCCTCTGTTCAAAACATGTATCACGATTCACTCAACATTTTACCCACATTTGAATCGTCACATATTTGAATCGATTTTCAACTGGCTAACGGTGAATCATTAAATCCGTATTAGTTATCATTTTTTGTGGTATTATGTGCTTCACCTGGTATAGTCGTGCTGTCTCCGAGACTCTGGATCTTGCGGTCTAGGATGCGGCGTCCTCTGCTGAGGGTTTTAAGGAACTGTGCCTCTTCCTCATTGATGATATCCTTTACCATATCAGGATCTTTCCGCAGCTCTGGAAAAGCATCACCCTGAAAAGAGCAATAAACTATTAAATGGACATGAGAGAGTAAGTATTAGAAAAATATATTAAATGAAAGTGCATTTTAACGGTACACTAGCTGCCACTTTAAATTACTGGCAAAAACATAAACCACAGCTTTATGTACAGTAAAAAAAAAGTTTGAGAGGTAAAAACCTTACCAGGGACTCAACCACCACATCAACTAATGAGGCAAAGAAGCCCCTTTGTGCACCCAGCTTTTCATGAGAGTATCGCACAGCACGACGCAGAATCCTCCTTAGCACATAACTGTCAACACAAAAATGTGGTTACACACACAAACAACCACAACATAATATGCATGTAAGTGCAGTGCTTCCCACAGGTTTGAAATATACTTGCGGTAGTAGCCGAATTGAAACACACCATTTACCCGTATCACATAAACAGTTAATTATATGCCACAAACAAAACATAATTAAATTTAACAATAATTTTATTTATTATTACTTTAAAGTAAAAAAAAAAACTTGAATGCCCAAGCATTTTAGATATAAACAGCCTATGTAATATAGCCTAATAACATCATCAAATTAATAAAATATACAGCAAATGAGAATTAAATGACAGAAAAAGCAATTGCAGACAAGATCTCTAAATTTAAAATAATTTCAAGATTAAAACATGTAGATTATTTAAATAAGGCAAATGCCTTGATAAACCGTTAATAATAATGTACATCTATTTTGTAGCCAGTTTAGACTAGTCATTTCATCCTTTTTGTAGTAAAGATTTTCTGAGTCGTTTAGACTTAAAAATGAATTATTAAATGTTTCTCTCACTCTCTCGACTGTGCATGTGCACAGACAATGCAAAAACGCATATGACAGCAGCTTTAAAAGGCAAAAGCCGAATCCCACACATTTAAGGAAATTTAGAAACCTGGCTGGACGAAATGCCAAAAAGTAGCATCTCTGTGGGTCTGCAGAGCATATGAGACTGTGTGAATACTAACAAGTTTCGTGCAGACAGAACAAAATAGAGAAACAAGAAAGATTTTTCCACTACTTAATCGATCACAGATACAATATAGTGTAAAAGAATAATAGAAATAGTAAAAAAAATAAATAAATAAAAATAAACAACAAAATGTGTCACTAAATATAGTTGGGTGGTGGGTAATATACCCTGGTGGCCCGCCCAAATAAAGTCTATGTGTGAGCTTGTGATTGTAGCTCATGAAGTATTGACGTTTCTTGTCAACAATGTCTGTGACTGACCTTTTTTACCTTATTTCTCTCTCACTCCTTTCAGTGCAACTAACACTGTATGGCAGGCTGCAAAATGCTTGCGCAACGTTACCCATAGTGCGTAAATATTATCGAGCAATTACCGAACTGTCATTATCGTTTTATCGAAAAATTTTATATCGTGATAATTAAAGATATCGAATTATCGACCAGCCCTACTCCCATCCCTCATACAAATCAATCAATAACACCATCATCTCACCCTCTGCCAGTGTTGTCAGGTCTGCCACCATCAGACAAGGCGATTGTAATGGTGCGGGCATGATCAGCCAGGACACGGTATGCCATATCGATGCCATCGGTGTCTTCTGCACCAACCTTTCCAGTGTATGCTCTTGCACCTGTGCCCTGAAAAGCGAGACAAGTTGTTCAATTGCATGCAAAAATAAATGTCAATCCATGCTTTCTGTGAGTTTACCTTCTGAATGGCTTCAAAATAAGGAACGAAGAGGTCAGTGTCGTAGTTAGACATCTTGTTTTGTAGAACAGAGACCAAGCGCTCAAGTCCCATCCCTGTGTCGATGCTCTTCTTGGGCAGAGGCTTTAGCACGGTCTCTGATTCTCTGTGCAGAAGCATAGCCATACGTTAATAACAAATGTGTGCAAACTTGAAGTGTCTTTGTGCAAAAAATTACTATGCACTAATATTATTCTGCTTAATAAGTATGATCCAAAATGAACGTTTAATATTTAAAATACAAATTAGTAAAAACATTTTAAAAGGATACTTATTCATACTTTTCAACAACCATTAATCAAGATTCCAGTGTCATATCTCTCAGGCATCACTGTAATATGCTGATCTGGTCCTTAACCAACTATATTTATTAAAATGATTATAAAAAAAAAACTGCCAAATAATATTGTAAACTTAATGTTAAAAAAAGATATTTGATGACGAGAACATTCAACAGAGCATTATTTCTTTCATATGATTTTATTTATACTAAAATTAAATGTATTTATTCCTGGCTGATGCCAATGGTCATTTTCTTTAGATTGATTTATTTTTTGAATCTAAAGTGCAATTAGTTATAAATATACAAAAGGCTGCTTTAACTGCCTGCTCAACCAAATGGTTGACCATATTTTGACTGTTTTAAATAAAGACTGTTCAAATCATTTAAAGAATGACTGTTTTAAATAACGGTTTACACTACACAGCATTGTTGGTTTACAAAAAAACAAAAACAAACATAGTCCTGTTGTACTACCACATTTGATTTTGGTTTTATTGTAAAACAAAAAAAGAAAGAAAAAGTTTTAAATGAGAATCTAAAATACTTTATGGCATACTATTAAAAAATGATTTATTTTGATCATTATTTAAAATAAATTCTTATTTTTCAGATTTTTATAGTATATTTATTAATTCCAGTACTTTTATCATAAACTGATTTATCAACCATTTGGTAGAGGTTGCTATTTTAAAAACTATTGGTTGTGCTGAAAAAAATGCATTGAGTTTGTTAACTAGTGACATATGGAGTTAAGAAATGTAATATAGAAATGTTTTTCTTGGTGGGGCAGTTAAAGGGATAAAAGCCAATGCCAATAATCCACACGGTAGTGGTATTCTGTGCATTTCTATGGATGAATAAAAATATCTCTTATACAAGACAATAACCAACATAATATCTCTTATTTTTCGGTGCATCCCTATGAACAATACATTATATAAGTAGCAGTAAAGCTATTATCTATTTGTATGTGATTTATTTTTACCTTTGCTAGCTGTACAGTAGCAAAGAGCTTTAAGTTTACCTGTTGAATTGGATGAACACCAAATTCCAGATTTCAAGCACATTTGGGTCATCCATGTTGACCAGGTGTGCAGCATCTCTGCCTCCAATGCGATCATAGTGGATCTCACTGCACGGCCCACATGGACCAGTGTCCCCCATCTCCCAGAAGTTATCCTTCATGCTGCCAGGCAGAATACGGCTCTCCTCCATTCTGATACAGAGAGAATATAAACAAATTTACATCAATTCTACAACTTGTTTTATAATTAAAATTGGTCATTTTAACCCATATAGATAATCTAATCACAGTCATATCACCCTGCAGCCCAAGACCGGTTACTCACTGAAGCTAAGCAGGGCTGAGTCTGGTCAGTACCTAGATAGGAGACCACATGGGAAAACTAGGTTGTTGTTGGAAGTGGTGTAAGTGAGGCCAGCAGGGGGCGCTCAAAGTGCAGTCCATGTGATTACTATTGCCCCAGTAAAGTGAAGGGGATGCTATACTGTAAGTGGATGCCATTTTTCAGATAAGTTGTTAAACCAAGGTCCTGACTCTCTGTGGTCATTAAAAATCCCATTTAAAATTCACTTCATCGGCCCTTAGCCATCATGGCCTCCAAATCATCCCCATCCACCGAATTGGCTCTATCACTATCTCTCCACTCCATCTATAGCTGGTGTATGGCGAGCAGACTGGCACCGTTGTCCTGTGGCTGCAGTCACATCATCCAAGTGGATGCTGCACCCTCCCCCTCATGATTATGAAGCATTTTGAGTGTATGGCCATACACATATGAGCTACAGAATACACACTACATTACATAATTCATTATATGTTGTGATAAAAATTCTAATAAATATAAATTTTTATTTTTTTAGCTTGATTACAAAAACAAAACACTTTTTTTAATTAAGAAAACCTTACCTGCGGAAAAAAAAAAAAAATTAAGGAAAATATCTAGGTTTGTCTATTTCCAAAAACATTCACAACCCTGCAATTAAGAAGTCCTCTTTTTCCCCATACTGAAACATTTCCACATTGTGACAATTGCTGACAATTATTATTATTGGCCAACACTGATTTATTGTGCATTATTATATATTTTGTACTCACCCCAGGTCCAGCCAAATCTGCTTACACTCCAGGTCAGGCTCCAGGCCTGCATCAGCATGACCACCAAAGTAAGTCACATAGAGTCGTTCAATAGGAATACCAAACTCCTGCGTCAGCAGTTCCAGTGCCATCTTGCAGGCCAGGTGCTAGAGACAGAGTGAGAGAAATCCAAAAATAAACAGCTGCAAAAGAAAAATGCCTACATACAATACAATCATTTTAATCCTATAATTTAAAAATAGAGCCTCAGTACGATAGTTATTCAAAAAACAAGATATGATTTTACAACATCTTTTACCTTGAAGTAATCTCCAAAGGACCAAGAGCCCAACATCTCAAAGAAGGTGTGATGGTATACGTCTTTGCCCACATCATCGAGGTCATTGTGTTTGCCACCGGCACGAATGCACTTCTGTGTGTTTGCAGCACGACGGAGTCTGGCCATGGGGTGGGACGGGTCAATGGTGTTCAGGAAGATGGGCTTAAACTATAAAAAAAACAGATGACAATAAAAAAGTGACCATTTCTTCTTCTAGGAGACAATAACATTTATCTTTGACATTGCAATTTACGGTGAAACTCTGCCTTCCTTTTACATTCACAAACTGAAGGTAATATCCAAAAAAGCAAATAGATAATTCACAAAAATATTGTTAATCAGGTCACCCTTAACTTGCTCTAAACCCTTTATGAATTCCTTTATGATTATAAACGCAAAAGCAGATATTTTGAAGAATGTTCAAAACAAGTCAATAAGCTAGCAGTTTCCAACAATCTTTACATCTTATTTTGTGTTCTACAGTTTAAACCAGGGTTTTTCAAAGTCTAAGACAGTGGGCCTCCCTTTTGACACAACTTATCCATTGGCGCCCCCCTCCTCCCAAACACGCGCACACACACACACACACACACACACACACACACACACACACACACACACACACACACACACACACACACACACACACACATATACAGTATATATAAAGACACAGACAGATGTCAGACTGTTAACTCACTTTTATCATCATTTGCATGAAAGTGCAATTATTAAAAAAAATAATAATAACAAGTATTTTAATATAACGTTTTTAAAACTAGGATGATGGTTCAATATGAATAGAACAGATCCAAGAACTGTCCATCCCAGTCAAAACAGTAGAAGCTTAGTGAGTCTCATGCTGTCATTAGCCAAAATATCTTGACAAACCACACATAAAGGTCGTGGTTCATCAGCTGGTCCTGTCCACGTAAATCCTAAACTTAAAAACTGATCATCATATCGTCGTCTTTTGGGTTTAAGCCCTGAACTTAAAGGCTTTTGTGGCGAGGGGGCGTGGCCGAGAGCCGTGGGAACGGAGTGAGGCCACCGCGTAAGTGGATACTTTTGCTTTCAGTTTGACGGCAGTCTCCGTGAGGAGCTGCCGTCCATCACTGTTATTAATAAATCATTTTAAAACTGCGTCGGTTCTCCGCCTCCTTCTTCCCGGCGGCCAAAAGGCCGTGAACTTCATAACAGCTTTGAATCGGGGGTACTCAGACACCGACCCATTGTATTAGCAGGCATATACCTGTATTGGCGGGCTTGCCAAACAGAAGCGAATTCACAGATATGGCCTTCTGGGTAAAAAAGGTTTTCTTATATTTGACGTATTATTATTATTTTTTGTTCTGTTTAATTAAAACGTTTAAATATAATAAAAAATACATATAATAATTAAACTTAATAATTATATTTTTATTATAATATATTTTTTCCTGCGCCTCCCCTGACATGCTCTGGCACCCCCCTGGGGAGGCGCGCCTCACACTTTGAAAACCCCTGGTTTAAACTAATCAAAATAATGATAACATTTACAGGTAATGTTCTTCAACCAATTAGGCACATACATTCACATTTTTTTGCTAAACTTTTACATATATATATTTTTTTTACTTTGTTCAAATCTCCTTACTTGGTTCATTCCGGCATTGGCGAAGAGCAGCGTGGGGTCATCCAGTGGAATGGTGGCTGACGAGTGGACATACTGGTGTTCATGGCGGCGGAAGAAGTCGATGAACTTCTCACGGATCTGTGCAGCAGTCAGTGAAGAGTCCATGCTTGTTGCCTTTTTCACAGGAGACTAGTGATAAACACAAACACGGCGAGTCAGAAACCGGTTACACAAAAACAGCGGGTGGGGTAAACCCAATGTAATGCAGCTGCTTTGTGGTGCTATTAACCGGCAACAATTATAAATCTGTTAAGGACACCTGCGGCCTGAAGAAACATCAGGTACACCTCACGAATCATTAACACTGCATCAATACCGGCACATGCCTGAGATTAATACGGTTAGTAAGGAGGCAAGTTTTAAATTCATCAAACACACTAAATTTGCTCTATTTAGGAAAATGTGCTGAGAAAGTCTGCCACTACCTTCTTTATGTGGGAAAAATAGACTGAAGATATATATTGTAATATAAATCTAATTTCAAAAGATGACTTGTATCACTATTTGGAAATGGTAATATTAGATTGATTGAGATTATTTTGCATTTTGCATATTACTACAAAGTACATTACAATAAAGATGCAAATGAAACAAATTGCCTTTTAGGGTTTACTTAAACAGTATTGAGACTCAGAAAATTCAGTCATATTTAAAACATTCACTGTTTAGTTTTCATTGTATAAATAAATACAATTAATCTTTGTTTAAGCACAGGTCACAGGTCTTTAGAAACACATCCAAATGAAAACCTTTCACTATATTAGGGTTAAACTTTGCGCAGACTCCACTAATTACGTTCTGAACTGTGGTGGCTGGTTATTAGGGCTATTATTAGGGTCATTAGGGCGATTAATCAAAAGGTAATCAAACTCAACATTTAGAAACTATAATAAAATTCATTTTTTCCAGGTCATTTTTTTCAGTTACTTTTAGTAGTACTTTTTTGACTGCTCTTTTTAGGTCATGTGAGTTTTAATTTTAGTAGTTCAACGTTTATGTTCAATAAATAATCATAGATAGTAGATAGTGTGTGTTTCTTTCAATTATTTTAAAATCAAGTAATGGACCCTTCATTTAAAAAGCTCTCACTTGTAATATGTGAACATATTTACTGTACAAAACTTGTCAGTAACCTATGAGGACAAAACAAATTAATAAAATATTTGTTCATTAATGCAATGTGAATAATGCAAATTTACACACAGCGATATGGATGCTGAAACGATATCTGGTGAAGCCCTGGACTGAAGTCATTTAAATATAAATGAAAATTAAAAAACACAAGTAATAAAATGCAACATCAAAGCACACAACATATCTAATAAATAGGTTAAAAAAACTGAGAAATGCTCTAATAAGAAGCTCCTCAGCAGGTGGAGCTAGCAAACAGACATCCCTGAAGTAATTACAGTGCCACTCCTATAACAACTAATCCAAAACATAAAGATATTTTTTTAAATGACATCTCATAAGCATTCAAGACAAGCCATGCTTGCCAGAAACAGCATCCTCCATGAAACAATCAATCAAAATGCTTCAACATTTGCAGAATGACAGCAAAAATTTGTTAGGACTAAAATACTACATCTACAAAAAATGAAAAACATTTAATAAATAAAAAAAGGATGGAAGTTTTTTTTTGTACCGTCAATGAATTACATCATGACCTATTACTAAAATAAGGGCTGCACAATATTAAAAAAATCTGACATTGCGATATTTTGTTTTGCTGTGATATACATTGTGATCTAATTCTATTTTCATCAGATGGTTTGAACAGCCCCATTAAGAAAGATTTCATTAGTTACATCGACTGGGGTGATCAAGTCTTTTTCTATGCAGTGCATCTGCAAAAAACAATAAATTACAAGCATATAAAAAGTGAGAGCAAAAATGAAAGTTTTCTTGGGAGTCTAACAGTACATAAATTTAAAAACTGAACAATTAAACACAAAATAACATGATTATCAATGGGTAAATAATTTATACAATAATATTTAATAACATCTTTATTCTTTGATAAATGATCAAATCCTGCGTCGTGACTATTGCGAAGACACACATTGCGATATTGACGGTCATTTAGTTTTGTTCAGCCCTAATAAAAATTATATGCTAATTATATAAAATAATTTTTTGTTAATAAAAATTAACTAGAAAAACAAGATACTGGAAACAATTTAGGCTACTGTACATTATGCTTCCTGAATTATCATAACAAATTACATTTCATTGATAATTTATTTTTCTTAAAAAATGTGTGAATTATCATTAAAATAAAAACACATACATAATGACTAAATGCAAGATTTATTGATGTACTTGTGCCACTTCAAATTTTTATATAAGCTTGAACAAAAGAATCTGCTAAATGCACGCAATAAGTGTACATATATAATCCCCACCATCTTAATGGCAACCTTGACAAATAAGGTTCCAATTGTGCACCTAAAAAAAACCCTGCTAATTTTACATATAATGCTGATGCTAAATTAAATTAATTTCGATTGTAAATGTGTTAATTCATTACTAATTAAAAAATTATATCTATTATAATATAGTTTACTATATTATAAATAGAGCTAACTAGGGCTGCTCAACATGTCGTTTCAGCATCGATATCACAATGTGGGCATACTCAATGGTGACATCAGGATCTGCAATGTTGAGTTGATATAGTTTTCCAGAATCACAATTGCAAAGTGTGAAAATGTGTCATAACAGAGTAAAAAATGATCACATTAATTTGTTTTAAAACATATTTTAGATTAATTTAAAGCATTCGGGTACAAGGAATATTAGAGTTTGTAATTTTAATAAAGGTTGTATTTATAGAATTATTAATATCATGAAGGGCTGCATGGTGGCACAGTGGGTAGCACGTTCGCCTGACAGTAAGAAGCTTGCTGGTTTGGGGCTCGCCTGGATAAGTTGTCATTTCTGTGTGGAGTTTGCATGTTCTCCCCATGCTTGCATGAATTTTCTCTGGGTGCCTCGGTTTCCTCCACATGTCCAAAAACATGCAGTACAAGTGAATTGGGTAGGCTAATTTGTCCATGAAGTATGTGTGTGAATGATTGTGTATGGATGTTTCCCAATGATGGGTTGCAGCTGGAAGGACACACGCTGCCTAAAACATATGTTGGATAAGTTGGCGGTTCAGTACGCGGTGGCTGGGACTAAGCCGAAAAGAAAATGAATGAATGAATAATATCATCAAAAGTATTCAGTGCAGTTTTACATTTTAATATTCGATTTCTGTAGCTGAATACTATTAAAAATCCAGAAAAAAAATTGTAAAGCACTCTTTTTCCACTTGAATCTTTGACCCATTGTATTCCTCAATGCTTGCAATTAGTTTAACAAATTTTATGTAAATGATTCAATCCCCTCCAGAATCATCCTAATCAAACTAAATAATGAATTATTTCCAAACAGAGTAAAACAAAATATTGCAAAGTCATATTTTCTAATATTGTTCAGCCCTAGAGCTAACATGAATTAACATAAACAAGTAATAGCTCTATTATGGAATAATACTGACATAAGGAACGATGCAGAAAGTAATTGTTCCCAAACGTGATTAGATTTTACTTCAATTTCATTTTAGACGATTTAGATACATTTTAATTATACAGTTATGGATTAGTGTTCACTTTAACTTATTTATTATGCAGTAATGTATGTATGGTGAGCTCTGCTGCTGTGATATGAATTTCCCCTTGGGGCTAATATAATCTTAACAAACAAATAGTAGCATTACTATTTCTTTAATATTGTCAAAAATAGATTACCAAAAAGCATAACAAAGATAACGTCAATAATAATCCATGGAATTTACAAATGAATACATTTTTCCTTTGCTATGTTTACTATGTCTGAACTACTGTAAGTTATGCTTTAAAGACTGTTAGGTCATAACTTTTTCTCAATGACATATTTAAAATTGAATTGTCAAAAAAATGGCAAAAGCAAAACTTTATATTAACAAATGAAAGACATAGTGATGCTAATCACTTTCGCTATTTAACCTTAAATTTAGATAATCGTGTCTGCTAGATAAGTACAAATGTAGTGATGACACCAAACTTTTTCAGTAACTTAGCATGTTATTGAAAGCCATAAAATAACTACAGATAGAGATAACACATATTTAAAGTAGACTAGACAACTAGAGAGAAAAAAAAACAGCTTTGTTAAGGCCATCAGAAACAGAGAAAGTGAGCAGAGCAATTCTACAGAGCAAGACCTGCACACAGAGCAGTTCACCTGACAACAGAAGAAAGCTTTGGCACATAAAAATGTGAGATGAAGAGCCATAGATGATTTGCTCTATGATCCTAGAGAAGATAAAGATGATATGATATTTCATAGCTGCAAAACCTCATTCTTAAGTACAGAGAACCATATGAAGAGAAATGACAGGAAATTTATGTATATTATATTATAATATACAGACAATATATGCATCTCATTGGCTAAACTGCATTGACACTGCACTGGCACAGGCCAAACCCCTATAGACTAGAGTATGATGCAAGCTAGTGCAGACTTGTACACATCATATCCAGCCTGATTTGCATTATCAGAGTGCTGCATAATTAAGCCAGTGATTATGTGAAGGTATTTTACCAAGAATGGATAATATAGTTGTTTTATTTATTCGTTGTACAATAGCATGCTTCCTCTAAGCACGAGACAAGGCTAAGCTGACAATCCAGTCATTCACTAAACACCATCTAATTGGATTCATTCTGTCCAACGAGAAAGGCCACAACGGCACTATAGAAAGCAGTTTTATACAACGTTATGAAACGCATAAAAAGTTAAAGAAACTTACAAATATTATTCTTTGAACCGCTTCAGATACCCGTCACGCTACTTCCCCCACGCCGGTTGAAACCAAAAAGGAGAATGAAAGTACCGCCCACAACATAGATGATTGGTTCAGGAATGGTGATGTTTCAGTATGTGCGGTTTCTATTGGTTTAGAAAGCTGTCGATCAAGACAAAGACGCGACTGGATATGTCGACGATGTAAAGGACGAATTTGGATGATGCAACGATAAAGTAACAGTACGTTTTTATAAAACTGATTTACAATGTTGTTTTTTCTCTCCTGCTTTATAAAGGTCTCTTATTTAGGAATCAGGCAAATTTACAACTCTATATATATATATATATATATATATATATATATATATATATATATATATATATATATATATATATATATATATATATATATATATATATATATATATATATTAGAAGTCTCAAATAAAAATGCAAGTTAACAAAATCTTTGCTGATATGGGATATTATGTTGATGTTTGGTGAGTGCTTAACCATGATAGTTGGTTTTACTAATTTTTCAGGTGTTCATGAGACTAGTTCAAGAAGTGATTATTTCTTTAGCCCTAAAGCTTTGTTATCCACATGAAAAGAACCTACTCTATACGAGGACATATGTGCATATATGAAACCTATATGCAGAAAATGTCCACATATGTGATAATAAATATGCTGTATATATGTGATATGCCACACACAGGCAAAATTAAGGTGCATATACAGTATGTGCATATACAGGAAAGTTTTCTGTATTGCTTCTTTATATCCACATTATAAGCCCTAAATGTACATACAAGGTCTCCTATATAGCTCATATCCCACTTTGGCAGCTGTCATATATGATGCCTAGCTCATATTTTCTATTATCAAGGCAATAACTAAGAAAAAAAAAAAGTATGTATGGGGGAACATTTGAAATTTGTTTAACATGTAATTGGCATGTTAGGGAATTGAAATATTGCAAATAAGTGAGGAGATGGAAAGCTATGATGTCTACACATTTTCCTGAAACATTTACAATGTCAATTCTTTCTTGTATGAAGATAGTAGGAAATGTATACCAAAATGGTTTGTCGCTTTTTTTATTTAGTTTTTTTTTTCTGTTCATTTTTTTGTCTTATTTATGTTCTTACACTATTTTATTGTTCTTGAGTAAATAAAACATTTTATTTATATTGTCTAGCAGCTATGGATTTTTATATTTTTACCTATATATAGGTAAACATATAGGTGAACATTTATGTCCATATATGCACAAGTATATAGGTACATGTAAGCAGGTATGTACACATGTAAAGTTGAAGTCAGAATTATTAGCCACCCTGAATTATTAGCCGCCCTGTTTTTCCCCCCAAATTTCTTTTTAACGGAGAGAAGATTTTTTCGATTCATTTCTAGACATAATAGTTTTGATAACTCATTTCTAATAACTGATTTGTTTTATTTTTGCCTTGATGACAGTAAATAATATTTTACTAGATATTTTTCAAGACACTTCTATACAGCTTAAAGTACCATTTAAAGGCTTAACTAGGTTAATTAGGTTAACTAGGCAGGTTAGGGTAATTAGGCAAGTTATTGTATAACAATGGTTTGTTCTGTAGACTGTAGATAAACAATACAGCTTAAAGAGGCTAATAATTTTGACCTTAAAATGGTTTTACAAAAAAAAAATCTGCTTTTATTCTAGCTCAAATAAAACAAATAAGACTTTCCTTGCTCTGTGTAACATCATTTGGGAAATATATTTAAAAAAAATTCAAAGGGGGGCTAATAATTCTGACTTCAGCTGTATATTCACATATATATGTATGTACATATCATATAAGAAAACAGCCAATTTTATATATGTCACATATATTAAAAAACCTATATCAAATCCTATATTAAAACATACAGTTGAAGCCAGAATTATTAGCCCCCTTGAATTATTATTAAAATAATATCAGACATACTGTGAAAATTTCCTTGCTTTGTTAAACATAATTTGGGAAATATTTAAAAAAGAAAAAATAAATCAAAGCTGGGCTAATAATTCTGACTTCAACTTTGTTTATATAAGGTTTTTCTGTGTGGGTATCCTTGGCTGTTTCCTGTGAAGTTGGCAATATAACTATCTTGGATCATGGACCTTTAATATATATTGAACTATTGCATGGTGAAAACTTGCTGCATACTTGTAGATGGAGATTTCATCATTATTTATTGGAAGACCATGATTTTATTTCATACTTCACACAATTAATAATATTTCTCTGAGGTTTTCCTGTCAATATTGTAGAAAACTTGTACAGCTATTTCTTGGGGCCTTATTATTGCATATCAAAGTAAGAAAAACAAAGAAAGCCTAGTAAAACAATGAGCACTTGAATCACAGCTAGATGTGGCAGAGAGGGGGTACTTAGAAAACCCAAGTAGTATTAATAAAACTTTAAGCACTAGAACTGCATCAAACTCCTTTCTTACCCAGAAAGCAAGTCCGAATCTTTGTTTTATTAAATAAAAATTAAATAAGTTTGGCAACAAGCCAAGTAAATATCTGGCTTAAAAAAGAGGGCTATCTCACAGAATATTTTATCTCTTTTAGCAATAAACAATTTGACAGTAAAAGTATCAATAATATATAAAATAAAAAGTATATTTCTTATACCAGAAAAAATAGCAATTAGGGATGAACTAATTTAAATACATTTTCAAAATTACCAAAAAAATAAAGAAAACAGCTAAATGCATTAATAGGTAAAGAGATTTTATGAAGGCCTTAGAAAGGGTACATTCAGGGAGATCACGAGGACCTGATAGTTTTAGTATAGAATTTTATAAAGAATTTCACACTCTGGTGGTAATGGAATTACTGTTTCCGAGGTTAAAGGGCACCTATGGTGAAAAATCTAGTTTTCAAGCTATTTGGACAGACATTTGTGTATAGTGTATAGACCATCATATCGGGGTGATATAAACACACACAGTCCTTTTTTTTTCAATTTAACAACATAAAAACAGTGGGGCGGTTTTCAGACCGACCGCAACTTTACGTTGGAGTGCGGTACCCCCGCCCAAGCACTGACATGTCCCGGTAGTCACGTGTAAATGTCAACAAGACCACACATACGCAAAGCAACCGGGAATAAAAGGTCTGTTCAGTTCGCTAGGATCAGCAATCATCATCAAATGGGATCAAGAGTGAGTTTCACATGTTTAAAATGTTTTAAAACAGAGCATGTGTGGAATTAATTACACTGATTCACTTCAGCTTTACTTCAACACAGCCGTGTGTCAGAACAATTATAAAGTAAGACGCTTCAATCACGGTTTGTAGAAGTTAAATCAGGTTTATTGTATACAATAACATAACAGATATACACACAGCAGTGGAGATTAGCCTGTATTCTGTCACATTTGAGTGCAAAAACAGTGGAAAAAAGTATAAAACAGCATCTTGTAAAAGGTATAATGAAAAATCTGATGAGTGTTTTGAGTTGAAAATTTACATATTCTAGAGACGCAAAAGACTTATATTAAATCTGAAAAAAGGGGTAACCTAGGTGCCCTTTAAACTTTTCTTTTGAAACTAAATCTTTGCCTAGATCTCTTTGAGAGCTAATTTTAGCCTCATACCTGAAAAGAGAAAACCAGATGAAGAGGGCTCTTCATATCAGCCTTCTCAATAAGGATTTTAAATTACTGTTTAATGTGTTAGCTTTAAGATTAGAAAAAAATATTGCCTTTGATTATTGAAGTTGATCAAACTGCGTTTATTCATGGACAATACTCTGGTGATAAAATGTGAAGGTATTAAAAATATGTAATAATGACAAAACACTACTCTGTGGATCTCCTTACTTCTGGGTTTAGCAATGCTGCCGTTGTGGCCCCAACATTATGAAGCTGCAGGCATGGAGACCCAAACACATGCTCAAACGGCTAACCCCGCCAGTCCTACACCACCTAACCCATTCCGAGCTGGGATCGAACCAGCGGCCTTCCGCATGGGAGTTGGTTGCTCTACACATATAATACACATATAATACAGTGTAAATTCACTAATGTTAATACCTGACCATCATAAACATTTTAATTCTGTGTAAACTCACAGTTGTTGATCCTTGACCATCAAAAACATTTAATACAGTGTAAATTCACTAATGTTGATACTGGACCATCATAAACATTTTAATACAGGGTAAACTCACAATTGTTGATCCTTGACCATCAAAAACATTTAATACAGTGTAAATTCACTAATGTTGATACTGGACCATCATAAACATTTTAATACAGGGTAAACTCACAATTGTTGATCCTTGACCATCAAAAACATTTAATACAGTGTAAATTCACTAATGTTGATACTGGACCATCATAAACATTTTAATACAGGGTAAACTCACAATTGTTGATCCTTGACCATAAAAACATTTAATATTGTGTAAATTCACTAATGTTGATCCCGGACCATCATAAAGATAGTAATACAGTTTAAATACACTATTGTTGATCCTGGACCATTAAAAATATTTAATACTGTGTAAACTCACTAAAGCTAATCCTGGACCATCATTATTTTAATACAGTGTAAATTCACTAATGTTGATCTTGGACCACCATAAACATAGTTTTTTTTCCTGAATATCTTTAGAGTTTGATCATTTATATTACACAAGACAATTGAAGAGGAATAGTCTGTGTGAAAGCAAAGATCTGCAAGACACATGAGGTTGAAATTGAACTCAGGTCACCTTGAGCAAGTCAGTGTTAAAAGACAGAGAACTTTACCACTAGGCCCCTGGCAATGATTATTGATCAAAGTTTGAGTTCCCTAGTGTTGATCCTGGACCATCATAAACATTTTAATACAGTTTAAATACACTATTGATGATCCTGGACCATCATAAACATTTTAATACAGTGTAATTTTACTATTGTTGATCCTGGACCATTAAAAACATTTAATACAGTTTAAATACACTATTGATGATCCCGGACCAACATAAACATTTAATACAGTGTAATTTTACTATTGTTGATCCTGGACCATTAAAAACGTTTAATACAGTTTAAATACACTATTGATGATCCCGGACCATCATAAAGATTTTAATACTGTGTAAATTCACTAATGTTGATCCTGGACCATCAAAAACATTTAATACAGTTTAAATACACTATTGATGATCCCGGACCAACATAAACATTTAATACAGTGTAAATTCACTATAGTTGATCCTGGACCATTAAAAACATTTAATACTGTGTAAACTCACTCAAGGCAAGGTGATCCTGGACCATCAAAAACATTTTAATACAGTTTAAATTCACTATTGTTGATCCTGGACCAACATAAACATTTAATACAGTTTAAATTCACTAATGTTGATCCCGGACCATCATAAAGATTTTAATACAGTGTAAATTTACTAATGTTGATCCTGGACCACCATAAACATTTATAGTTTTTTTTCTAAATATCTTTAGAATTTGATCATTTTTATTACATAAAACAATTGAAGAGGGATAGTCTGAGAGAAAGGGAACATAAGCAAGACACATGAAGTTGAAATCAAACTCAGGTCACCTTGAGCAAGTCAGTATTACAAGACAAAGCACTTTACCACTAGGCTACAGGCAATGGTTATAGATCATACTTTGAATTCCCTAGTGTTGATCCTGGACCATCATAAACATTTAATTACAGTGTAAATTCAGAATAGGTGATCCTGGACCATCATTATTTTAATACAGTGTAAATTCACTAATGTTGATCCTGGACCAACATAAACCTTTTTTTTTCTGAATATCTTTAGAGTTTGATCATTTTTATTAGATAAGACAACTGAAGAGGTATAGTCCAAGAGAGAGGGAAGATCGGCAAGACACGTGAGGTTGGAATCAAACTCAGGTCACAATGATCAAGTCAGTGTTACAAGAGAGAACACTTTACCACTAGGCTACTGGTGATGATAATTGATCCAAGTTTGAGTTCCCTAGTGTTGATCCTGGACCATCATAAACGTTTTAATACATTGTAAATTTACTATTGTTGATCCTGGACCATCAAAAACATTTAATACAGTTTAAATACACTATTGATGATCCTGGACTAACATAAACATTTAATAAAGTGTAAATTTACTCTTCTTTATTCTGGACAAACTACATTTTAATACAGTGTAAATTCACGATTGATGATCCTGGACCACCATAAACATTTATAGTTTTTTTTCTGAATATCTTTAGAGTTTGATCATTTTCATTACACAAGACATTTGAAGAGGGATACCCTGAGTACTGAGAGAGAGGAAAGATCGGCAAGACACATGATGCTAGAATCAAACTCAGGTCACCTTGAGCAAGTCAGTATTACAAGGGAGAGCACTTTACCACTAGGCCACTGGCAATGATTTTAGATGACGCTTTGAGTTTCCTTAGTGTTGATCCTGGACCATCATAAACATTTTAATACAGCGTAAATTCACTAATGTTGATCCTGGACCATCATAAACATGTTTGTAAATTCACTATTGTTCATTCTGGACCATCATCATTTTAATACAGTGCAAATTCACTATTTTTGATCCTGGACCATCATCATTTATTACAGTGTAAAATCACTATTATTGATCCTGGACCATCATAATCATTTTAATACAGTGTAAATTCACTAATGTTGATTCTGGACCATTATAAACATTTTAATAGTTTTTTTCTGAATATCTTAAGAGTTTGATTACTTTTGTTACAAAGGACAATAGAGATAGAACAAGAGTACATGGAGAACTGAGAGAGAGGAAAGATCGGCAAGAACCATGAAATGAGAATCAAACTTGGGTCACCCAAATCAACTCAGTGTTATAAGCCAGTGCACTTTACCACAAGGCTGTGGACGATGATGTTTAACCACAGTTTGAGTTCCCTAGTGTTGATCCTGGACTATCATAAACATTTTAATACAGTGTAAATTCACAAATGTTGATCCTGGAGCATAATAAGCATTTAAATTAGTGCTGTCAAAATTAGTGCCTTAACGCATGCAATTCATTTGAAATATTTAACGCATAAAAAAATTAACCCAAATAACCTATAGTTGCAGTTTTTTTTTTCCTGTTGTGGCCGACGTGTGTTCAACGTGCAACGAAATATGGTTAAGACCAAGGAAGCACTTTTAAAAGAAAAGTTTCAGTATAAAACAATTATTGTTGTATCACCAGGCTATACAGCGTTTTCTCCAGACTTTATTCTAATTCCGTATGTTGCAATTTTAATCCTCCGACATTTGTTTTAATGGAATTTAATACCGCATGGCAAACGGAAAGAAAACTTCCGCATTTTGTGACTCGGTGGTCCTTTAAGGTAATCAAAAATTGCTGTTTACATGGTAGACTCTTAATAAGAGTATTATCTTAATCATATTAAAAGCAGAGTACTGGTGTCCATGTAAATGTACTCATTGAAACTCAGATGATGTCACAAGCTGTTAAAGACAACGCATTTTGTCGTGTTTCCCCCTTAAACTTAAACTTTTGTAAAGCGTCTGCTTCGCATTGTTGTGTCAGAATCCTTGTTAAATACAGCTAGACTTAACAACGCTTAGTTTAAGCAAATTTGATGAACACGATCATGCATGTTGAATCTGAAGGGAGTCTTGTGCTGTCCTGCGTGTGTGTGTGTGAGTGTATGTCTGTGTCTATGTCGTTTCCTAGTAAAAAGTACAAACGCCTAAACGACACAGATTTCGCCGTCCATATCCCTAAAAGTTGTTAAAATGTTTAGAGATGTTGTGACCAAAGTCCCTGCAAGAATTAGTCTTTGGTGCGACACAACGCATACTTCCAGTGCGTGCCTTTTATGTACTCCTTTAATGCTTCTTACATCCCTGTCGCAGAACTAGTGGCAACAAAATTAGGCACCAAAGTGCATATGCTGATTCAGTGATCCTGCTTGTGATCATGCCTGTTCTCACTCTCAGCTCACATCATTCAAAAGAAAAGGTCCACATTAACACAAGGTCCCCTGATAATGTCAACAGACTGGACTGTCTTAGCACCTGGCTAAATGTAAAGGAGGACTAAGCAAAATAGTTTTTTTTGCAGTCCACTTTGAATCCAACATGGAAATCATTGTTTTCTTTATTGGCATTGAATGTTTTGAAATTCACATGGCACTAACATGCCTGTGTTTTTATTTCTGTAATAAATATGGCTGTCAAGCTGGGATCTTGCTGGTTTATTGTGGGTATGTTGTTTACATGAGGAAATCTGTGTTACAAGTTAAACAAAAAGTCTAACAAACAAATATATTTACAATTTAAATTGTTTTTTGTCTGGCGTTTACATTAATTTTACTTTTGAATAGCTAAAATGACAAGTTTCAGTCTTTTAAATGTGATTAATCATGATTAATTAGGTTTTTTTAATCGATTGACAGCACTAATAATATTTACATACATAGAAACTTTATTTCTATATATATTCAGAAGATTATTAAGGGATATCGTGTGAGAGGTGAATTTAGGAGTTTTACACTCGTGAATATTATTATTTTTTCAACTCTATTCAGTCAAATATAAATCACTCTTGCAGGTAGGTTTAGTGCTGTGACCGAATATCTTCAGATAGGAAAATGTCCCACACTCAATCCTTCATTAAATAAACTGAAGCAGCTGAGGAGACAAAGGTTTCTGCTAAAAGTTTCTCTAAACCAACAGAAACTGGTTATTTTCAATAGATGTATATGTTAAACCTTTAAAAATACCCACACACACACAGACAAAGTCAATGCAGAGGGTGCGGTTTTCCGATTATTTTATTGGCTTGACAATTGTTACATATGTACCTCCAAAGCATTTGTGATGTTTACATTAAATAGGACATATGAAAACAATTAACATAGTAATGGTGGTTTTTATAATGAATAATAATTAAGAGCACATTAAACAATCATCTTTAGGATAAAACAATAGTAATAAATACTTTATCTAATACTTAACAAACTAAGATTCATTTATAAACAATTTAGAATCCTGTGTGTGTGCATGCGCTTTCAGCTGATGGTTGCTTAGCAACGACAGTCACAGAATGTGTTCTATATTAGTGTTCCATACTAGAACAGCGCATCAGCCAGCATTCAGGACGGTGACTTGGTGGATCACACAGCTACTGTACGAATAGACAAATCTGTGATTGTGAAGGACTCGTTCGCTATGGATACTCACTATAATCAGTCTTCAGACAACCATAATCGCGAGTAGTCATTGGTTGTTCTGACTTTGGACCCAAAGGTGAACGTACAAGAACTGATTGAGTCAATGAAACAGTTCACCCAAATCCACTCTTTGGATCTGTCCTATGATGAAGACAATAATTGCAGATCCATTTATGTGACTTTTGAGCATTCAGGACGGGAACAGGAACCTCATCCTGGGCTCCCCACAAACCACTATATTGAGCGGAAGACACTGCTTGTGAGCAATCTGCACCCAATGGTCACCGAACAACAGCTTATTGAAAAGTTTGGTCCATTGGGGTCCATCTCGACTGTGCAAGTGTGCAGAAACAACATCGTCTCTCCTGTGTATGCCTTTGTGACTTTCCATCATCGATGTGATGCAGTGCGAGCACAAAAAGCTCTGAACTTCACTCATTTACTGAATAAACCTCTGATCATCATGTGGGGCCCAGACAAGACAACTGAGGTCCTCTCAGATTATGACAGCAGCTCTCAAAGACAAACAGAGGAGAGAGAGGCAGCTGGAGAAACAGAGGAGAATAAGACCAGTGGAGAAACAGCGAGAGAAGCAGCTGGAGAAACAGAGGAGAGAGCGAACAGCGAGTCTTCATGGAGAAGAAGGATCTCCAACAATGTGAAAAGTGCTGTGAAAGCCACGGTAAGCAGTCCAGCAACCTGGGTCGGAGTCAGCATAGGTGTCTGTGCTGCTTATGCCTACTTCAGGAGCAGGAGCTAGTGTGGACACATTCTAAAAGGTAATTTATCTCATTTAAGTGACATGACATCTGACTGAGCTTAGTAACACATATGTTTATATAGAATTCTCTGTGGGTCAGAGGTCATGTTAATTCATACTCAAATTCAGGTTCATTTAGACATCGACATGATTTTCTTGACTCTGTTCTTTTCCAGACGAGAAGGCCTGCCTCACAATCTCCACTCATCATCCCCAGAGTGACCAATCACTGCTCCAGAAAGAAGAGTGACCGATCACCGCTCCAGACAGTGTAGTGTGACCGATCACTCATTCTGACTGAGAACAGTGATTGGTCACTCCACTTGGCAATTTCAGCTTGATTTCTCCAGCAGGCCAAACACTTGCAATAAATGTGAATTGAATAAACTAAGTCTTGTGTGTGTCTCATTCAGCAGTAAAGCTCAGCCTGTTGTAATTTATATCCATCCAAGAAAAGCATGGCAGCACTTTGTTCCAGACACAGAAGTAAACAACAGGATTTTCTTCACATCTATTGATGTGTTAGACAATAATTTATCGACCGTTTGAAAAGAAAGACTGCATCAAAGAACAATCAAATGTAGAATTGCCAGCTTTAAATCAGGACTTCCATTACAATGTGCAGTGGGTCCTAATAATGTCAGTACAGGAAGATATTCTGAAGAATGTTGGAAAAAAGCAGCCGTTGGCTTCCATAGTATTTTTTGTTCCTACTATTGTGAGTTTTTCGGTACCACTTTATTTTGATGGTCCATTTGAGTATTAGTAGACTGTCTGCCCAATATCTGCTGATACTGCTGCTTTAATAGACATTTAACTGACTATAAGAAACTCTGCAAGTACATGTCAACTTACCCTTACCCCAACCCAACGGTCTACTGAGAATTACTGTAGTTGGCATGTACTGTAGATGCAATGTAACTTAAATTCAACAAACTGACCAGCAAAATAAAGTTTGGCCAATTTTTTTACAACATTTTTCAAAATACCTTCTTTTGTGTTCAACAGAAGAAATTCAAGGGTTTGGAACCACTTGTGTGTAAGTGAATGAGTAAATGTTCACTTCTGTGTTAACTGTCCCTTAAATGCTGGCTTAACATATGTAAGATTGAATCTGAAGGGAGTCGCTCCGGCTGCCTGTGTTGAGTGTGTGTCTGTGTGTGTGTGTGTGTGTGTGTGTGTGTGTGTGTGTGTGTGTGCGTGCACACGTTTCCTAGAAACAAGAACAAATGCCTAAACATCCGATGTTGCTGTCCGTATCCCTCAAAGTTGTTTAAATGTTTAAAAATGTAAGAATTCTTTGAAATCTTTGGTGTGATACAACGGGTACCAGTGCGAGCCTTTGATGTACCACTTGATGCTTCTTACTTCCTTTTCCCAGCACCAGTGGCAACAAAATTACGCACCAAAATTCATATGCTTATTCAGTGATCCTACTTGTAAGAGACTGTTCTCACTCTCAGCTCACATCATTCAAAACAAAAGGGCCTCATTGTCCTCAGATAATGTCAACAGACTGGACTGTCTTAGCAACTGGCTGTTTGTATTCAATACTTTATTATTATTATAATTTTCCATTTTCCACATCTGCAATGCCTGTATTTTAGCATTTTTTTGCAGTTCACTTGGAAACCAACATGGAAATCATTGTTTTCTTTATTGGCATTGATTGTTTTGAATTTCACATGGCACTAACATGCATGTGTTTTTATTTCTGTAATAAATATGGCTGTCAAGCCGAGATCTTGCTGGTTTATTGTGGGTATGTTGTTTACATGAGGAAATCTGTGTTACAAGTTAAACAAAAATTGTAATAAACAAATATATTTTGAGTTTAAATTGTTTTTTTGTCTTGCGTTTACATTAATGTTACATTTGAATAGCCAAAATGACAAGTTTCAGTCTTTTAAATGTGATTAATCGCGATTAATAGCAAAAAAGTGTGATTAATTAGTTAATTTGTTTAATCGATAAACAGTACTGATTTAAATACAGTGTAAATTCAATATTGTTGATCCTGGACCATCATAATCATTTTAAAACAGTTTATTTTTCTAAATATATTTAGAATTTCCTCACTTGTATTACATAGGACAGTAGAGACCAGACAGGAACATTAAGAAGCTGTGAGTAGAAGGATCGGCAAGGCCCACGAGGTGGGATTCAAACTCAGGTCACCTTAATCAACTCAGTGTATAATCCAGTGCACTTTACCACTAGGCTATAGGCAATGATGTTTGTTCACAGTTTGAGTTCCCTAGTGTTTATCCAGGAGTATCATAAACATTTTGATATAGTGTAAATTCACTATTGTTGATCCTGGACCATCATAAACATTTTACAGTTTTTTTTATTGTTTTGCCACAAATTTCAGATTCCTAATATCAATTTTCAAAACTCTAGACACAAAACTAAACAGTCACTACTTCTAACACAGACTGTCCAGTGCTCAAAACTCTGCATGCTGCGTTCATTTCATTAAAGAGGTCTTGCATTTGCAGGATTATTGATTCACATAATCTTTTTATCATACAAATTCTACAGGAACACAACTTTCAGTCAACAGCACTCAAGAAGCACATCGTTTCAATAAACAATCTTTAATAATCATTAAATATTGTTGTTTAAAATATATGATACAGGTTTCATTATGGTTTATACATAAGTGTAGAGGGAACAGTACAGACAGTGGATACACTGAACTAGTTCTACTCATTCCATCATAATGTATGTTTACTGTATTTTTGTTTTTCATTGCACATCCCCAAATAGAAAGCTGATATATGGCAACATATGCAAATTACAACTGTACAACAATTCCACATACTGTATATGAATTGTCATAATAGTCAATATTTTGTCAAAATCA
This sequence comes from Danio rerio, assembly GCF_052040795.2. NCBI lineage: Eukaryota > Metazoa > Chordata > Actinopteri > Cypriniformes > Danionidae > Danio > Danio rerio. Next base: position 20,213,151 of record NC_141038.1, read on the forward strand.
ATGTTCATATACAGCCATATGGACACATATACAAATTATAGGTATTATATATTGCAGGGGTAAAATATATAACATAATATCTTATATTTACGTAACATGCATGTACATATTTGTAATTCTAAAAGTTGAAAAAAATGACAATATTTTGACATGTATAACACATTTTATATATGTAAATTAATATGAACTATTATGTTGCATGTAATTTGCATATATTAATATATATCAGATATCTATTTAGGGATCTGTGTTTTCATCAGTCTGGTCTTGTGGATTTGGTCACAGGTTCTCCTCTACATCACAGTGGTGTTTTCATTACTCAAAAATCTTGGAAAGAACCTTCAGTCAATGTGTATCCAGGCCTGACAATGTTTTGCTGTGTTTGGGCTTTCTTTCAAACAGTACAGTAATGTAAAATATGAAAACATTGTCTGTAAAAGTGGTACATGGAACAAAGAAACCATAAATATGGAATAAGGATGAATAAAGATGAAATCTATAGATAATGTAGTCCAGTTGGGTCTTCTTCTGTGGTAACTGATGTCATTTGATCTATCCTGAAACTTTCATCATCTAAACATGTAATATTGTACATCAGTTTCCACGCATCAAGAGTAATGCAACAGTTATTTCTCATTTTCAGTGCTTGTATCAGTTGATAATAACATCATGTAAAGTAAATAAATATGCATTTATTTCAAATGTAATGTTTGAGTTGCATTTTGAAAATGGATCAATTTGATGTTTAATGGTATTCTATTAAAAATGTGATCTTAATGAACAAAGTAGCTTTGACATGTGTGTGTTGTATCCAAGCATTTGAAAAAAAGAGTTAAGAGTTTTGCAAAAATGTAAAATTTTAGCAACAGTTGTGAATTTTGTGTCTAGAGTTTTGAAAACTGACACCTGAGTTCTGAAAGTTGTGGCAAAAAAATTGTAAATTCACTATATTGTTTATCCTGGACCATCATAAACATTTTAATACATGTAAATTCGCTAATGTTGATCCTGGATCATCATAAACATTTTTTTTTCACCTTCATTATGGAGGACAGAAGAGATTGGACAGGAATATACGAAGAGCAGAGAAAGAGGAATAATTGTCAAGGATCTTGAGGTGGGATAAAACTGGGGTCACCCCGAGCAACTCAGTGTTATAAATCAGCACACTTTACCACATGGTTATCGGCAATGACATTTTATTACAGTTTGAGTTCACTAGTGTTAATCTTGGACCATCATCATACATTTTCTTTTAATATCTTTTAGGTTTTTCACCTGTATTATAAGGACAAGATGGGACAGGGGAGCAGAAAGAGGGGAAGGATCAGCAAGGGACTTTGAGGTGGGAATCAAACTTAGGTCACTCTAAGCAACTCAGTGTTATATGACAACGCACTCTACCACTAGGCAGCTGGCAATGATTAATTTTTTTTTTTTTTTGCAGTTTGAGCTCACTAGTGTTTATCCTGGAGCATCATCATCATTTTAATACAGTGTAAATTCACTAATGCTGATCCTGGACCATCATAAACATACAATCGAGTTTTTTAATAAATATTTGCAGGGTTATTTCACCTTTATTATATAAGACAGTAGAGATAGGAGAGGAATAGGGAGCTTAGAGAGAGGAAGGATCAGCAAGGGAACTTGAGGTGGGAATTGAACTAATGCCACTCGAGCAACTCAGTGTTATAGGTCAGCACACTTTACCAATAGGCTAAAAATGTTGAGTACACATGAAAATACAAAAGGGATAAGTATTATGTTTTGTTTTTTCACTCAACCTGAGGCATTCAAGTTTTGCAGAGAAAACCTTTCAGTTGGCAAAACTTAAAAAGTTTTGTTAGAGTAGTTCACCACTTGAGAAAACTAATAATCATCTGTTAACCTAACTAAATGTTTTTTGTATTGCGTACAAATAATTTAGGTCAGTGCAGCAGATGTTTTTGAAACTTGAGTGAACAAGAAAAAGCGAAAGGAAATAAGGATTATGTTTTTTTTTTTTTTTTTTTTTTGTACTGACTTAAAAATATATTTAAGAATTAATTCCTGTGAGTGATGACATCATTGTTGACATCGAAAATTGTGTAATGCATAATGCTACAACAGCCCAAAGTGTTCAATTTTTTGATTCATTTGACACAATTACACTGGACAGCAACGCATTTATTTAAGTGTTTTAGTAGACTTGCTAATTCTCAACACCTATTCACAGGAGGCTTGACATAAAATAAAAATAAAATAGATAAATATACACAACATTATAATTCTTTACATTAAATTGTAAGGCAATAGCAAAGGCGGCAGTATCAAACAATCTAATAGACTATTTGTGCAAACACTGCTGTTTGGTTTTTAACCACTTTTTAAGTACACTACTTAAAACTTTTAGATTACCTTTTAATTTTAGGCTAACAGGTAAATCATTCCAAAATTTGGTTGCCTCAACATAGAAAACCGATTGCTTGTTAATATATCAAATCAATAGGCTTCTATGTGGTTAAAGAGGCTTGTGACCATGATGTAATGCAGTAAGACAAGCATACATTGTAATAATTAGCCAAACCTAAAACCTAAATATATGCTAAAATAGTATTTATAAACAGTGATAAACAACAAGGTGAATAAATATGGCTTTCATAATTAAAAGTATGTATTTTATTTTCAAATCAAACACAACAACATTATACAGAAAGTACAAAAACAATTACTTCACAAATTTCTTAATCAGATTAACATTTTATATAATAAAAGCAAGCGTGTATTCACATAACTCTGCATTTTACAAAAATAGCTTTTGTGGTTCTTATATTCAAGGTCTGCATGAAAAAAGCATGGTAAAATATCATAGTGACATCATAAAGTAATTTTAAAGAGAACTCCTCAGAATAAACAAACAGCCAACAAATGATGTAATAAGCAAAAGAGCTGTCATTAGGTATATCGCATTAACTACATTTACAGTGAAGTATTCTGATGTGCACTTCTCTGAACTGTGCATGCTTGTCTAAATTTCTGGGACAGCATTTACATGTCGCATTCTTGTCCGAACAATGACAGAGGCTTCTCCCTTGACATCTCTAAGTCTGTCCGAGTCAAAGTCCACGAGCAGTTTCCTCAGGCCAGCGCGGGTGGGTTTGAAGGAGAATTTAACAGTCACAGTCTGCCCAGATTCAATCTTGCCACTATAAAGACCAACATGCATACATTAACAACCATAACTTGGGTTTATAAGACAGTTAGTTTCTAATACCAGTACATACTGTGTTTTTATTTCTCTGGCCTCTGTTAGTCCTGCTCCCTCCACAGTAAACACACCCCCTTGAAAATTAATAGGTAAGGGGTTGGTGAAGGAGACGTGCGCAGTCAGTTTACGGGATACAATTGCATTGCCAATAATCTGAAAATCAGAAAAAAATATTGCTTATTAGGTCACAGTGTCAAAGTCACAGTCAGCTTTATTGTCAATTCAACCACATGAATCGAAATAACGTTACTCTCAGACCCTATAGGTGCCTAACATATAATGTTAATACAAAAAGTAGAGTCTTGAGAAAGAATTTACAATAAATACAATCATACATAAAATGTAATCTAAAAATATACATAAAATGTAGTCTAAAGAATAAAAAAGAAAGAATAAAAATTTGTAAACAATACAATACAATACAATACAATACAATACAATGACATTAAGGGCATATGGCAATGAGTGCAAACCAGTTGTGCAGATATAGAACAGTATATAGTGCAAAAAGGCTTGTAAACATGAGAATTATGATAAAGTGACAGTGTCATGATATATAGGGAGGTAGTCCAATGGTGCATAAAGTGACCAGTGCAGATGTAAGTGTGTATGTGTGTGTTTTCATATGTGTCAGAGTCCAAAGGTGCATGGGGAGGGAAAGGGGAGTGGTGGTGGAGCTGGGAGAGAGTTCAGTTTCCTGAGAGCCATATGGATGAAGCTGTCTTTTCGTGTGTTGGTCCTGCATGGCCTGGAGACTCCGCTGTCTCCTCCCTGATGGCAGCAGACTGAAAAAGCTGTGGATTGGGTGGGTGAGATCTGCTGTTATGCATGGGGCTTTTCGGTTGAGACTGAATTTGGGATGCTGAATTTAGCATGGCGTGACTTTCCGTTTTTAAGTTACAGAATCCCAAATTGTAACTGAGGAAATTTGATTGTGCTGGTCAGTTTGTAATTTGGCTAATAAATGTAAAACTTTAACAGATTCTTATTTTTGTATTTTAAAAATAAGTATTGTTTTCATATTTCTTCATCTTAACCTTTAGGAAATGTATTTCGTACATTAAAAGGGGTGATAATGATGATAATCTTTTATGCTAAACCTTCTAATTAAATAGAAAATAAGGAGAATAACTGTAAAAAGACACACTTTTTGGCTACAGGCCTGCTTTTATATTATAGGGATATTTGTTTTTCTTACTATCAAAGTCAATGGTTACAGGTTTCTTGAAAATTTCTTTTTTTGTGTTCAACAGAAAAAAACACTTATAAAGGTTCGAAACTACTACTACTACTACTATTATATATATATATATATATATATATATATATATATATATATATATATATATATATATATATATATACAGTTGAAGTCAGAATTATTAGCCCCCTTCGATTTTTTTTCTTCTTTTTAAAATATTTTCCAAATGATGTTTAACAGAGCAAGGACATTTTCACAGTATGTCTGATAATATATTTTCTTCTCGATAAAGTCTTATTTGTTTTATTTTTGCAAGAATAAAAGCAGTCTTTAATTTTTTATGAACCATTTTAGGGACAAAATTATTAGCCCCTTTAAGCTATATTTTTTCTCGATAATCTACAGAACAAACCACTGTTATCCAATAACTTGCCTAATTCCCTTAACCTGCCTAGTTAACTTAATTATCCTAGTTAAGCCTTTAAATGTCACTTTAAGCTGTATAGAAGTGTGTTGAAAAATATCTGGTCAAATATTATTTACAGTCATCATAAAGATAAAATAAATCAGTTAGTACATGATTGTTAATTTGATTAATTTTTTTGTTTTTTTTTTCCCCACAGTACTACATTGAAAGATCAAATCTAAAGAGTATGCCTGTACAGTACACCATGGTCCAGAGTGGACACAATAATGTACCTAGGGCTGTGCAATATATATAAAAAATTATTGTTAGATAATGGTATATGCAATACTCATATCACAGATATATTTATATAATTTATAATAATAATAATAGTTAACACAATTAAATTTAACTCAAAAACTATCATTAATCTCCTTAAACAGGGAAATAAAATTTAACAAGAAATATCACAATACTCAAAAGCAACGTGCCAAATTAAAATTAGACCATATGTTACTTGAAAAATTACACCATTTAAGTAATCAATGTGGCTATAATTGTTTTTATATGCAAAATAAAAATAAAACATCACATTTTTAAGAATGCTTTATTTACAGCAGATCAGAAATAGGATGCAAATGACATTAAAACACAAAATGAGGAATGAAGAAAGACATCTGGACTCCAATTTGTCACCAAGCGGACAGGTGCAGGAGACACATAGACGGTCCAGGAAGAAGCCGGAGGGACCGGAGCAGTAGAGACCTCAGTACAGCTGTCCGGACTCAAACAGGCAGAAGTAGAGCCCTCTTTAATCCAGTCAGGCGCCAAACAGGCAGAATCGGGAAAGTCCTCGGTACTGCATTCGGGACTTAAACTGGCAGCATCAGGAGAGTCCTCAGTGCAGCAGTCGGGACTTAAACTGGCAGCAGCAGAAGACTCAGCCGTATAGCAGTCGGGACTTAAACTGGCAGCAGCAGAAGACTCAGCCGTATAGCAGTCGGGACTCAAACTGGCAGAATCAGAAGAGTCCTCGGTACAGCAGTAGGGACTCAAAGAGGCAGCATTAGGAGAGTCTTTAGTACAAATGTCGGGAGTCAAACTGGCAGCATCAGGAAAGTCCTCGGTACAGCAGTCGGGACTCATACCGGCAGTACCTGGAGAGACCTCTGTATTCCTGTCATGAGTCGAAACAGCAACACCAGAAGAGAACTCCGCAGAGCAGTTGGGAGTTAAACAGATAGCAAAAGAGACCTCAGTGCTTCTGTCAGGACTCAAACAGGCAGCAGCAGGAGACTCCTCGGTATAGCAGTCGTGACTCAAACGGGCAGTACCTGGAGAGACCTCTGTATTCCTGTCATGAGTCAAAACGGCAACACCAGAAGAGAACTCCGCAGAGCAGTTGGGAGTTAAACAGATAGCAAAAGAGACCTTAGTACTTCTGTCAGGACTCAAACTGGCAGCAGGAGAGACCTCAGTATTGCTGTCAGGACTCAAACTGGCAGCAGGAGACTCCTCAGTACTGCTGTCGGGACTCAAACTGGCCGCTGTATGAGATAGGGCAGCACTGTTGTCAGGAGCCAAACAGGCAGCAGGAGAGACTTCAGCACTGTGGTCAGATGAGGCCTTGGTGTATTTTTTGCCACCTCTTTGATGGGAAAAGGCCCACCTCCAAATTGATTTCTTCTTTTTAGAAGAACGCTTCTTTCCTCTTTCCACATCTCTCTCTAGATGTAAATTGTTTTCCACTTCATCTGTGGAAGATTGTGGTGGTGTACAATGATAGTAGTCCACACTGCCACACTCATTTCTTGACGGTTTACAACTTGAACTGAGCTGACCCATATTTGAATTGTCAGAGCTACAGAATGAACAAACCAACAAGAATTGCAGTAACATACAGTGTGATGTCACATATAGAACTCACAAATAGAAGCCAGCATTCTGTGGCTTCCGGTTTCTATGGTAACCAATTCCATTGTGTCCCACTGTCCCACCATGTCACCACGTTTAAATCATTAAATTCTCAGTTTTTACTTGGTATTCTACTTTTGACATAAAAAAAGTAATTTATATTAATAATAGGTATTTATATAAACACTTATAATACATATATATAAATTTATATAAATACTTATAATATAAATGTCTTAAACAAAAACAGTGAACTTAACTAATCAGAGATATAAGCTGAGGTATTGTGGACTGTTTAAAGCTAGCTCATTCTTGATTGAGATCAAATGGATAAAATGTGAAAGGTCAAGTATAAAATGTTTTATATTCGTTGTAAAATATTTGTATGAAATTCCATTCATTTCCATTTAATACTAATATGTGTTGTTAAGGAATAAATTTAGACAAATTTAAAATTGATTTTCTTGATTAAATATAGCAGAATATTTCTGGTGACAACCAGATATTTAAACAGATCTCATTACAAATTTGAAAAGTTGGTTCTTTTTTAAAAATGCATAAACTAACAGATCTATAATAACCATACCTCAATGATTTCTTATTGATTTAAAAACAATTATCATCTGGTTATTAAGGATATAACGATTCACTGGACTCACAATTCGATAAGATTCACCATACTAATCTCACAATTCATGATTCAGTCACGATTTTTAAGCAAAATTATTTAAAACAAATTGAAGGTGAAGAGTGCTTTCATTTCTTTCTTAAATGCAGCACTGTTTTGCTAAATATAAAATATTTTCTGCCATAACTTAATTGCTATTTTATAAACAAAACAAGAATAATACAAACTAAATACTAGGGGTGTAACGATACACTCAGCTCACGATACAATGTGTATCACGATATAATGTTCACGATTCGATATGTATCACGATATTTGGAATAAAAATTGAAAATTAAACTGAAATTCAAATTTTATTTTAAAAAAATTTTAATTACCAAGTAAACTATTTTTTATGTATTTCTTTTGTTTCAACTTGTTAAACTGAACCTTCTTTAAGAAAATAAATTAAACAGGACTGTCTCTGGAAAATAAAACAATTAAAAAACTTCTTATAAAATATTATTGAAATTATTCAGTTCAATTGAATTTAACAGTAAGAGCTCAAGGCTTTGTTTGGTCACTTGCGTTTTTTGTGTGTGCAATCTACATTTCCAGGTAATCAGCAGTTCTATAAAATAATCCTGAACTGATGTGTATCTGTCTGAGAGGTTTTTATGTATGGCTGTCTTCATGTTGGGCATGAGGAGTGACAGGGTGGCCGTCTTTTCATTACACAGGACAGTCGTGGCTATTTTCAGCAGTTTAGGCAGGTTTACTATTTCTTCGGCATCGCTGATGTCGATTTTACTCTGTCGCCCACCTCTTGCTCGCTGTTGATGTGCAGGTGAAGTGAGCTTGCACCAGTAAACAGCATCCCCTCTGTTCAAAACATGTATCACGATTCATTCAACATTTTACCCACATTTGTATCGTCACATATTTGAATCGATTTTCAACTGGCTAACGGTGAATCATTAAATCCCTATTAGTTATCATTTTTTGTGGTATCATGTGCTTCACCTGGTATAGTTGTGCTTTCTCCGAGACTCTGGATCTTGCGGTCTAGGATGCGGCGTCCTCTGCTGAGGGTTTTAAGGAACTGTGCCTCTTCCTCATTGATGATATCCTTTACCATATAAGGATCTTTCCGCAACTCTGGAAAAGCATCACCCTGAAAAGAGCAATAAACTATTAAATGAACATGAGAGAGTAAGTATTAGAAAACTATATTAAAATAAGGCAAATGCCTTGATTAACCATTACTAATAATGTACATCTATTTTGTAGCCAGTTTAGACTAGTCATTTCATCCTCTTCGTAGTAAAGATTTTTTGAGTTGTTTGGATTAAAAAATGAATTATTGAATGTTTCACTCACTCTCGCGACTGTGCAGGTGCACTCAACTGCAAAGCCAAGTGAAAGTAGGCTTCAGTAAAAAGGTAATGCAAAAACGCATATGATTAACAACAGCTTTAGAAAGCAAAAGCCAAATCCATTTTAGGAAATTTAGAAACCTGGCCGGATGAAATGCCAAAAAGTAGCATCTCTGTGGGTCTGCAGAGCATGTGAGACTGTGTGAACACTAACAAGTTTCGTGCAGACAGAACGAAAGAGAGAAACAAGAGAGATTTTTCCTCTACTTAATCGATCACAGATACAATATAGTGTAAAAGAATAATAGAAATAGTCAAAAAAATAAAAATAAATAAAAATAAACAAAAAAAAACGTGTTACTAAATATAGTTGGGCGGTGGTTAATATACCTGGTGGCCCGCCCAAATAAAGTCTATGTGTGAGAAGCACTGAAGTGCACAGTATTGATGCTAACAATTAATTGATGTAGATTAATTGTTGATAATTAAGTATTGCTAAGTTGTATTGATTCAAAGAATAAAGAATGGATGTAATTTTTGAGCATAGTTGAGGCGTATGCTGCTTACACACAAAATGTACTGCAGATGCAAGAAAAAAATTAGAAAAGAAAATAAAAAAAATTAAGTGGGCACACTTTTTTAAATAAACACTCCTTTGTAAAATGTTTGAAGAAACTGCTACACAAGTTGCATAATTTCACTCTATTTATGATATGTTTGTACATTTAAAAATAAAAAAGTTTTTTTTTTTGTAGATTTTATCCTTGACATTTTTGAAATGTGTATGAATCAGGTTATCAGTGTATGGACTTGTTTATACAGGGCTCGAAATGAACCTTTTTGCTTGGTAGCATTGGTGCTCCTAACTTTAAAAAATTTAGGCGCATCAGCCAAAATGTAGTCGCACCCACCAATTATAAGCACCGTTACTACAAGTTTTATACAAACATATTTATTGCATTTGAAATCAACAACAAGCTAAAAAATATATATATATCCAAGCATGAGGAAAATATGTCTCAACGAAATCCAGTTATCACAAGAAAATCAATTTTTATAACATAACTGAGTGACCAAAGGTACACGGAGCGCTCACCAGCCCAGCACGCACTGCTTGACATGAATTAACCTTTTAATGATATAACTGTGCTGTTCTCACGGGTGCTGTCTGATATTGCACTGATGCTTTTGACATATACTGTACCTTATTATATGCATACGTCATGTTAATAGCAATACCGTTCTTTTTATAAATAGCGATATTAGTTTACTCAGCGCAAACCCGTTAAATTGTTAAACTTGACATATAGCTGCCACTTGCACGGCAGACAGCATCTGGTGATTAAATGAAAAATTAAACAGAAAAAATTAGCTCGTGCTAGAGGTGGCAAGCAGTTCCCTGAAAATTCCATCCCACAGAATTTTCATAGCGGACTTGAAGCCAACGGAAGTCTTTTATCCACTCTTCTAAAAGTGTAGATGGTGGATTAACATTCAGCACATGAACACTAGTAAGATTTGTCATTATTTGTAACTTTAGGTGCCATGGTTTCTAAAACAAAATCTGTCAGTGTTATCTTCATTCTCATGTTCAGCGCGGTAGAGCGGTAGTAGCTCTCTCTGTCATCCCAAGCCAGAAGGCATTGACTGAGTGATTGACAGCTGATATTTCAGTGCTAGAGCAGTGGGCCAATAAGAAGAGCGCGAAGGCGGGGTAAGCATTACGTTCTTGGCTTTGTTTACGGCAACAAGTTGACACAACTGTTTTAAGCCATTCCTGAGTGCTGCATTACGCGTTTCAAGTGAAGAGATGCATTCTGCGAAAATGTCTCCCAAATCCGCACATGTGGTGAACATTTTGCAGTAAAAACTGGTCGCACACAACAATTTTATGGACTCGAACAAATGCTCCTAAATATATTTTGAGGTCGCATAGATAAAATTTCCGGTCAAAATGGTAGCAATTTCGAGCCCTGTTATATTTTATTGCTATCAATCAGTCAAATAAAATAAACAAAAAATATATAGAAATTCTGAATTTGTATCAATTTGAGGAATGTGAAGACTGATCAAGTAGACCAATATCTAAATGGCATAAGTAAACACATCAAGTTCATTCATAAATAACAATGTTTTTTTAACAATCTACATATTTTCCTTAATCTGCACAATATTCTATGCACATTTGGGAAAATAAAAGACCTGGTCACATGGAGCCACAGATTCACCAGTTGCCAATGTGCAGATCCAAGTACAATTTGTACATTACACATTATATTTAATCATTCAAATGTTCTATTAAAATACCAATCATAGATTCTTTTTACAATGCCACTAGCCTTTTAAATACAGTAAAAACATAATACTTTGGGTGAGAGTTCTTGTGCTTTGTGAATCATTTGCACATCCTGTCATGTCGGTGACAATGTGCCACTGAAGTAGATAAAAGATGAATGATCATTTGATTGTTAATTACAAAAACAATTAATGATGGAAATTTGCGGACACTCCCATCCCTCATACAAAGCAATCAATAACACCATCATCTCACGCTCTGCCAGTGTTGTCAGGTCTGCCACCATCAGACAAGGCGATTGTAATGGTGCGGGCATAATCAGCCAGGACACGTTATGCCATATCGATGCCATCGGTGTCTTCTGCACCAACCTTTCCTGTGTATGCTCTTGCACCTGTGCCCTGAAAAGCGAGACAAGTTGTTCAATTGCATGCAAAAATAAATGTCAATCCATGCTTTCTGTGAGTTTACCTTCTGAATGGCTTCAAAATAAGGAACGAAGAGGTCAGTGTCGTAGTTAGACATCTTGTTTTGTAGAACAGAGACCAAGCGCTCAAGTCCCATCCCTGTGTCGATGCTCTTCTTGGAAAGAGGCTTAAGCACGGTCTCTGATTCTCTGTGCAGAAGCATAGCCATACGTTAATAACAAATGTGTGCATACTTGAAGTATCTTTGTGCAAAAAATTACTATGCACTAATATTATTCTGCTTAATCAGTATGATCCAAAATGAACGTTTAATATTTAAAATACAAATTAGTAAAAACATTTTAAAAGGATACTTATTCATACTTTTCAACAACCATTAATCAAGATTCCAGTGTCATATTATCTCTCAGTCATCACTGTAACATGCTGATCTGGTCCTTAACCAACTATATTTATTAAAATGATTATAAAAAAAAAAGTTAGTTGCTGCCAAATAATATTGTAAACTTGATGTTAAAAAAAGATATTTGATGAAGGGAAAGTTCAACAGAGCATTATTTCTTTCATATGATTTTATTTATACTAAAATTAAATGTATTTATTCCTGGCTGATGCCAATGGTCATTTTCTTTAGATTGATTTGTTTCTTGAATCTAAAGTGCAATTAGTTATAAATATACAAAAGGCTGCTTTAACTGCCTGCTCAACCAAATGGTTGACCATATTTTGACTGTTTTAAATAATGACTGTTCAAGTCATTTAAAGAATGACTGTTTTAAATAACGGTTTACACTACACAGCATTGTTGGTTTACAAAAAAACAAAAACAAACATAGTCCTGTTGTACTACCACATTTGATTTAGGTTTTATTGTATATATATATATTAAAAATATATTAAATAAATTTAAAAATAAATTAAGATTTTTCAGATTTTCATAATATATTTATTAATTCCAGTACTTTTATCATAAACTGATTTATCAACCATTTGGTAGAGGTTGCTATTTTAAAAACTATGGGATGTGCTAAAAAAAAAATGCATTGAGTTTGTTAACTAGTGACATATGGAGTTAAGAAATGTAATTCAGAAATGTTTTTCTTGGTGGGGCAGGTAAAGGGATAAAAGCCAATGCCAATAATCCACACGGTAGTGGTATTCTGTGCATTTCTATGGATGAATAAAAATATCTCTTATACAAGACAATAACCAACATAATATCTCTTAGTTTTCTGTGCATCCCTATGAATAATACATTATTTAAGAGGCAGTAAAGCTATTATCTATTTGTATTTGATTGCTTTTTACCTTTGCTAGCTGTACAGTAGCAAAGAGCTTTAAGTTTACCTGTTGAATTGGATAAACACCAAATTCCAGATTTCAAGCTTATTTGGGTCATCCATGTTGACCAGGTGTGCAGCATCTCTGCCTCCAATGCGATCATAGTGGATCTCACTGCACGGCCCACATGGACCAGTGTCCCCCATCTCCCAGAAGTTATCCTTCATGCTGCCAGGCAGAATACGGCTCTCCTCCATTCTGATACAGAAAGAATATAAACAAATTTACATCAATTCTACAACTTGTATTATAATTAAAATTGGTCATTTTAACCCATATAGATAATCTAATCACAGTCATATCACCCTGCAGCCCAAGACCGGTTACTCACTGAAGCTAAGCAGGGCTGAGCCTGGTCAGTACCTGGATAGGAGACCACATGGGAAAACTAGGTTGCTGTTGGAAGTGGTGTAAGTGAGGCTAGCAGGGGGCGCTCAAAGTGCAGTCAATAGCCCCTTTCACACAGTGATACTGTAAATATCTGAAAAATTTACAGAACGACTTTACCAGAAGATTCAAAAAAGTGCTGTTCACACAGGCGAGGACGTTACGGAATTTTTCCGGAAAAGAGCATTGACACATCCATTCCAAAATACCAGTAAATTCTGACATCATTAACCAGAAATGAGCTCTAAACGGCTGCGCTTGTATTTGTAAACGTTTGACTACATTACAAACTATAAAACTATATATAATATAGTTAACTATAAACTATAAAAAAGACAGATGACAATAAAAAAGCAATAATTTCTTCTTCTAGGAAACAATAACATTTATCTTTAATATTGCAATTTACGGTGAAATTCTGCCTTCCTTTTACATTCACAAACTGAAAGTAATATCCAAAAAAGCAAATAGATAATTCACAAAAATATTATTAATCAGGTCACCCTTAACTTACTCTAAACCCTTTATGAATTCCTTTATGATGTTAAACGCAAAAGCAGATATTTTGAAAAAATGTTCAAAACAAGTTAATAAGCTACCAGTTTCCAACAATCTTTACATCTTATTTTGTGTTCTACAGTTTAAACTATCAAAATAATGATAACATTTACATGTAATATTCTTCAACCAATTAGGCACATACATTCACTTTTTTTTGCTAAACTTTCATATATATTGTTGAGAAGTATTCAACTAAGTTGCCAGTTTAAAGGTGATGATCACTGTGGTGCATCGATTAGAATGCATGAGACGGGATAGTTAAATTATGTTGCTTTATTCCACAATGGTGAATAGAGATGTGGTTTGGTTTAAAACACGTACAAATCCACCAAACAACGCTGATTAGCAACACACAACTTCTCTGCCCGTGGCTTGACTCCGACTGCATTGTTCTCTCGTGTGCTCGCGTGCACGTCTTTGTAAGGCACATAGGATAAGTAGTCCAATAGCGACCTCTACAGGACAGGTTGGTGTAATGCTTTATAACAGCCGCCCCCAAATTTGTTGCACAAATTTGCAGTCACTCCAGCAACACTTTTCTCTAATCATCGGACACAGTGGGGAGGCGGATCAGCCTGCTAGTCGGCCTGATGTAGGATCGATCCTTCACTTGAACCTCAGCTGTTCGGATTCTTCCATCAGCTCCTGGGAACACCTTGATGACTCTTCCTATTGGCCATAGTGCTCTGGGCAGTTGAGGGTCCACTATGAGAACTACTGTATCTGGTTGTAAAGGGTTTGTGTCCGTTTGCCATTTTACTCGAGTTTGCAAGGCAGGTAAGTAATTCTTCAAGAACTGGGACCAGAATCGGTCAGCAAGGACTTGACAGGATCTCCAGCGCCGTCGACTGAGTGCTGCTGAGTCATGGTAAAGTATTTGTGGCAAAGAAGGGTCTAGCCGCCCCATTAGAAGGAGATTTGGGGTTACTGGGTCTGGGTCAGCCACATCAGAAGAGATGTAACCTAACGGCTTGGAATTCAAGATTCCTTCAATTTCAATCAAGATGGTGTTAAGCATCTCTTCTGTCACAGACTGAGCATTGAGTGTGGCATATAATGCTGTCTTTATGGATCTGATTTCCCTTTCCCAGGAACCTCCAAAGTGCGGAGCACTAGGGGGGTTAAATATGAACTTGATCTGATGCTCTGCCAGGAGTGTTTGAAGGGAAGGGTGCATGTCTTTGAAGGAATCACTGAGTTCTCGCTCGCCTCCTTTAAAATTAGTGCCTTGGTCAGACAGTACTTCAGCGGGCTTGCCTCTGCGAGAAATAAACCTTCTTAAAGACATCAGGAATGAATCTGTGTCAAGGCTGGTTAAGACTTCGATGTGCACTGCCCTTGTCGTCAAGCATTTAAATAGGATCCCCCATCTCTTTTCATTACGGCGGCCTATTTTTACAAGAAAGGGCCCAAAGCAGTCCATTCCAGTTGAAAAGAAGGGGGGACTGTGGAGGCGCAGGCGTGCAGGAGGCAAGTCTGCCATGCGAGGAACCACTGGCTGAGCTCTCCATTTTTGACATTCCACACAGCCACGTTGCTCCTTTCGAACTGCCTCGCGGCCACGCAGTATCCAGTACTTGCGTCTTAACTCCCCAAACAGTCTTTCCGAGCCAGGGTGCTTTAGGTTACTGTCAACATGTCTGATGAGCATCTTAGTCACTGGGTGCTTTGGATCTAATACAACTGGATGAGCAGTTTCTAGTTCCAACTGGTTGCATCTGCGTAGTCTGCCACCAACGCGAATGATGTTCATCTCTTCATCAAGTTCAGGTGCTAACATAGCTAGGCGACTTGATGATGGCACTGGTTTACCAGCAGTAAGAGACTGAGTCTCCTCCGGGAAACTCTCTTTCTGGGCAGCTCTGAGAATCTCTAATTCTGCCATCTAGTAGTTTTCTGCGGTAGGGCCTGGAGAGTCAGATGGGGCCGCCCCATGTAGATACTGTGCAGTTGCTTTCAACAAGTCATTAAAGCAGTGAAAATCTTTGGGGTCAGGATAACCAGGGTTAAGGGTGTTTGTAGCAATATTTAAGCAGGAAGCAGGTTTACGTAACTCTTCTGAATCTTCCTCTTTGGGGCCGACTGGGATATTAGGCCAGTATTTGGGTGAAAGCCACAGAAAGGGAGGTCCCTTGACCCATCGATTCTCACCTGTCAGTTCCAACAGAGTTTTCCCCCTTGTGATGTCATCAGCTGGGTTATTTAGAGAGTCAACATAGTGCCAGTTTGTGCTATCCGTTAGATCCTGAATTTCGGCGACTCTTGTCCCGACAAATACCTTGAACCGGCAGGAATCAGAGTGAATCCAAGTAAGGACTGTGGTTGAGTCGGTCCATAGTGTGATTCGTTCAATGTTTAGGGTCAGTTCTCTTTGTAGCAGATGTGCAAGTTGGGCGCCAGTGAGGGCGGCACACAGCTCCAGCCTTGGCACTGATAGCTGCTTCTTAGGAGCTACTCGTGATCTTGAAGTAATGAAGGCTACTTCTACTTGACCATGTGGATCTTCAGTGCGCAGGTATCCAACACACCCATAAGCCCGTTCTGACGCATCACAGAAGATATGCACTTCTCTTGTACAACTGGGGTGGTCTAGGTGAGGTTTTGTGTAACATCGGGGCAAGCTCAGTTTCTCCAGATGAGGCAGTTCACTCTCCCATGCTAACCAAGCTTCCAATATGTCATTAGGGAGTAACGGATCATCCCATTCTCTCTGTTTATTCCATAACATCTGCACAAGGATTTTGGCTCTTGTGGTGAATGGAATTATGAGTCCAATTGGGTCATATTGGCTGGCCAACACTCTATAAATGTTCCTCATAGTTGTGGGGCTTGCTTCCCTCAAGTGGGATTGGTATATTAGTGTGTCAGATTTACACCTCCAACGTAGTCCCAAGGCAGGTTCCTGCGGGTCCATTTGGCTCTGATTAAGCCATTGCTCACTATCCTGGGAGAGTATTGCTGGAGGAAGGTGTCTTATGACCTCTGGGACATTGCTTGTCCATTGCCTTAACTCAAAACCGCCACCATTGAGTAGTTCTCTCAATTTGTTAACCAATGCTTTGGCTTTTTCTGGTGAAGGGAAGCTTTGGAGCCAATTGTCCACATAAAAGTGCCTCTCAACTGCGTCACGAACCTCATCACCTTCCTGACTGTGGTCAGTAACGTGCCTTTGAAGTGCATATGTGGCACAGCATGGGGAACAGGTTATCCCAAAGGGTAAGACCTGCCATTCATAAACGCTAGGTGGGCTTTCTTTGCTCAGGTCACGCCATAGGAACCGTAAGAGAGGTCTGTCCTCAGGGAGGAGTCGTACCTGATAGAACATTCCTCTTATGTCGCTGCTGATGGCTGTGGCATGTTCCCTGAATCTCAACAAGACACCCAATAATGAAGAGCTCAGATTGGGGCCAGGCAGCAGCAGTTCGTTCAGATTATGTCCTTGATGTGTAAAGGAACAGTTGAACACAATTCTAGCCTTCTCATTGTGGGTCACCATGTGATGTGGTATGAACCATGACTCACTAGAGGACTTCCACACGTCTTGGCTTACTCTTTCAACATATCCTAAGTTTTCAAGTTTTAGAATTTCTGCATTGTACGCTGTGGCGCGATCTGGGTCTTTGAGCAGGCGCTTCTCTGTATTGCGAAGATTGGCCAGGACAGAAGTTGGTGGGGCAAACAAGGTTGGCATAGACTGCACTCTTAGCAAGGGTGTGGCATATCTCTGTACTCCATCTACGTTCACTCTAACAGTCTTGGTCTGCAGGAGATCCATAGCTGCCTGATCCTGCCGAGATCTTGTAACGACCTTCTCATTTCTGTATGGCAAGACATCAAGCTTCCAAAGATTTTCCACATGATTATGCAGCTCGGCTGATGGCGAGAGTGTAGATGTGAACAAGCATGACTGGGATCCATTCTGTAATGGCAAGTACTTAGTAGGGCCTTGAAGTGTCCAGCCAAGTCTTGTCTTAACAGCAGCTGGTCCCCCTGGAGGTCCCAATCTTACAGGTTGAATTGGAGTTATCAGATGTGGGAAATCTGAACCGATGAGAAGGAGAGGTTTGGCACCTTTTATGTCTGGTAGAGGCAACTTTCGCAGGTGTCTATATTTACACTGCAGTCGTTCAATCGGGTATGTGTGTTCTGCTAGACCTAGCTGATCAGCAGTGAAGGCCCTTATTATCTTATAGACTCTCTCAGGTTGGCTGGCGGGTGAGATGGTGAAGGAAACAGATGAGCCTTGTATCACCCGGAGGTCTTGTCGTACTGTTCTAAGGGTAAGGCTCTCAGATTGCCCTTGTAATTTTAGCTTCTGTGCTGCTTCTTGAAGGAGAATGGTTCGTTCTGATCCATCGTCTAAGACAGAGTATGTTTCCAGTGTATGACTGCCATTACGCAGGAGCACTTTACTGACTTTTAGGAGGACTTGACTGCACCCAGCTTTCCTATCAAGATACAGGATATCAGAGGAAAAGTTAACCAGTCCGCAAGTTGTTTCATCCCTGTGTTTCTCCTCCTTACACAGTTCTCCTGGTTGGGTATTTATTTCGTGAAGCGCAGTCAGATGCTTGCCTTTACAGTTACTGCATTGTGCTCTTAGACGACACTGGGCTGCTTGGTGACCTCGACCGCATCTCCAGCAACGCCGGTTGTTTATGACCCATTGCTTCTGCTGCTGTCTGGTAAGCTGAGAGAAGTTGGAACAATCATCTAGATTGTGCAGGTTATTACAGCAGTAAGGACAGTATACTCTGACCTTTTCAGGCCACTGTGAAGGGGACTTTGTTGCAGAAGGTGCTTCAGTCAAGGTAGTTTGTGTAGAGCCTAATAAAACATTCATTGACTTGCTTCGTGTTTTACCATCTCTCTTTGGCTCTCTTTGCCTTTTAGCAGCCTCTCTGCCAGTCTCTATGCGGTCAAGCATATCACCACCTTCTTGGATCTGCAGCTCATACTCCAACCACTCTGAGAAGTCCATAAGGGAGGGAACTCCTTTCCTTTGGGGGTGAAAATATCGCCTAAAGTTGGCCCTAAACTCCTGTGGTAATTTGCTGCTTAGCCTGGCCACGTGTGACCCACACTGAAGTTCAACACGTCCTTCCTGCTCAAGTTGTTCAAGCATTCCGACCAGAGCTCTAACCCTCAGTGCGAATTTACGAAATCCCACAGAGTCTCCTGATCGGATAATTGGCCCATCCATTAGCTCTGCTATTCTCCTCAGCGCCAGTTGGTGAGGTTGTCCATAGTGCTGAATGAGTGAGGCCATAGTATCTGAGTAGGGGAACAACGAGTTACTATACGAGTCAGCTATTAGGAGTGGCTCTTCAAATTTGAGATGGTCCACCAGAATTTGATATTTGAATCTCTCTGTAGCGTCAGGTGGGAGAATGTTCTCCAGGGATATCCGAAGCCTAGCAAACTCTCTGGGATCATCACAAGTGAAGTCGGGAATGGAAGGTTTGGGACCCCTATATGATCTCTCTTGTCTACGGGGTTGTAAATCAGTAAATTTATAGTCTCTTGGTGGGGGCAATGGGGGAGCTGCTGTATTACTATAGTCTGACCAAGACTCTGACTCATCTGGGTCATCCTTTGGCTGGTAATAATTTGGTGTAGATGGGGGAGATGACCGTTTTAGTTCTAGTTTATGAATTCGCTCTTTCAGCTCTTCCATAAAATCTGAGATATCTGGATTGGGCTGTTTAGGCCGTTCATGTAATGTCACAGGGGGAGGGGGTGGTGGCCATTCCTCTTCAGTTTCCTCAATAACGGACTGCTGACCAAGCCTTTTTGCTACATTGTTGGGAGTCTTTATCATGGCACTGTGAGCAGGCACTGCTACTGATTGTGAAAGAGGATGAGGTGACAAAACAGGTGACAAAACAGCATTCTGGTTTATACGCTGCTGCATTTCTATCATGGTCGAGTATAACTTTCTATTATCCTCCTGCAACTGTTGAATAACTTCTAGCACCGATGGGTTATAATGTGATGGTGCAGGAGTGCTCTCATAAAGGGGAACCTGACTTGAGACCAAATTCCTTTCTTCCATCCCTCCTGTGCTCCAGTTACGGGTAGTGGGATACTTTGGGAGAGGTGTCATCTCGGCAGATCTCTCCATATAACTCCCTCTGTCCATCATACTAGCAGGATGTTGCCTTGGCTGTTCACGTTCTACTAGTCTTGGAAGGTCAACTTCATACTGCTCTAACCAGGCTGGCGGACGTCTGGAGCGGCTTGAGCGAACATCATCTGGTCTAATGGGTCTATCTGATGGAGCACGGGCCATATTATCCACAGTAATAACCAAATCCGGCTCGAAGGACCAATTTTGTTGAGAAGTATTCAACTAAGTTGCCAGTTTAAAGGTGATGATCACTGTGGTGCATCGATTAGAATGCATGATACGGGATAGTTAAATTATGTTGCTTTATTCCACAATGGTGAATAGAGATGTGGTTTGGTTTAAAACACGTACAAATCCACCAAACAACGCTGATTAGCAACACACAACTTCTCTGCCCGTGGCTTGACTCCGACTGCATTGTTCTCTCGTGTGCTCGCGTGCACATCTTTGTAAGGCACATAGGATAAGTAGTCCAATAGCGACCTCTACAGGACAGGTTGGTGTAATGCTTTATAACATATATATATATATATATATAACTTTGTTCAAATCTCCCTACTTGGTTCATTCCGGCATTGGCGAAGAGCAGCGTGGGGTCATCCAGTGGAATGGTGGCTGATGAGTGGACATACTGGTGTTCATGGCGGCGGAAGAAGTCGATGAACTTCTCACGGATCTGTGCAGCAGTCAGTGAAGAGTCCATGCTTGTTCCGTTTTTCACAGGAGACTAGTGATAAACACAAACACGGCGAGTCAGAAACCGGTTACACAAAAACAGCGGGTGGGGTAAACCCAATGTAATGCAGCTGCTTTGTGGTGCTATTAACCGGCAACAATTATAAATCTGTTAGGGACACCTGTGGCACACCTGTGGCCTGAAGAAACATCAGGTACACCTCACGAATCATTAACACTGCATCAATACCGGCACATGCCTGAGATTAAAACGGTTAGTAAGGAGGCAAGTTTTAAATTCATCAAACACACTAAATTTGATCTATTTAGGAAAATGTGCTGAGAAAGTCTGCCACTACCTTCTTTATGTGGGAAAAATAGACTGAAGAAATGTTGCATGATGTTGAAAAGAAACGGACTTTTACTTTTTTTTCTTTTCCTTTTCATATATATTGTAATATAAATCTAATTTCAAAAGATGACTAGTAACACTATTTGGAATTGGTAATATTAGATTGATTGAGATTATTTTGTAATTTGCATATTACAACAAAGTACATTACAATAAAGATGCAAATGAAACAAATTGTCTTTTAGGGTTTTCTTAAACAGTATTGAGACTCAGAAAATTCAGTCATATTTAAAACATTCACTGTTTAGTTTTCATTGTATAAATAAATACAATTAATCTTTGTTTAAGCACAGGTCACAGGTCTTTAGAAACACATCTAAATGAAAACCTTTCACTATATTAGGGTTAAACTTTGCGCAGACTCCACTAATTACGTTCTGAACTGTGGTGGCTGGTTATTAAGGCTGGGCGATTAATCGAAAAGTACAACATTCAGAACCTATAATCAAACAAATTTTCCAGGTCATTTTTTTCAGTTACTTTTACTAGTACTTTTTTGACTGCTATTTTTAGGCAATGTGAGTTTTAATTTCAGTTGTTCAACGTTTATGTTCAATACATAATCATAGATAGTAGATAGTGTGTGTTTCTTCCAATTATTTTAAAATCAAGTAATGGACCCTTCATTTAAAAAGCTCTCACTTGTAATATGTGAACATATTTACTGTACAAAACTTGTCAGTAAACTATAAGGACAAAACAAATGAATAAAATATTCGTTCATTAGTGGTAGATGAGTTAAAATGTTCAATTAATCGAGATTTAGATTTCAGGCCAAATCGTCCAGCCCTACTGGCTACTAAAATTTCAACTTGACATTGCAAATCCTGTAATGTGAATAATGCAGATTTACACACAGCAATATGGATGCTGAAACGATATATGGTGCAGCCCTAGACTGAAGTCAAATAAATTTGAATGAAAATTAAAAAACACAAGTATTACAATGCAACATCAAGACACACAACATGTCTTTTGAATAGGTTAAAAAAAAACTCTGTGTAAAACTGAGAAATGCTTTAATAAGAAGCTCCTCAGCAGGTGGAGCCAGAAAACGGCAAACAGACATCCCTGAAGTAATTACAGTGCCACTCCCATAACAACTAATCCAAAACATAAAGATATTTTTTTAAATGACATCTCATAAGCATTCAAGCCATGCATGCCAGAAACAGCATCCTCCATGAAACAATGAACCAAAATGCTTCAACATTTGCACAATGACAGCAAGAATGTGTTAGGAGTAAAATACATTGAATTACATCATGACCCATTATACATATAAGGGCTGCACAATATTGGAAAAATCTGACATTGCGATATTTTGCTTTGCTGTGATATACATTGTGATATATTTCTATTTTCATCAGATGATTTGAACAGCCCCATTAAGAAAGATTTCATTAGTTACATCGACTGGGGTGATCAAGTCTTTTTCTATGCAGTGCATCTGCAAAAAACAATAAATTACAAGCATATAAAAAAGTGAGAGCAAAATTTAAAGGTTTCTTGGGAGTCTAACAGTACATATATTTAAAAACTGAACAACTAAACACAAAATAACATGATTATCCATGTATAAATAATTTATATAATAATATTAAAGAACACCTTTATTCTTTAATAAATGATCAAATCCTGCGTCGAGACTATCGCGAATACACACATTGCGATATCGATGTTCAACCAATATTTTGTTCAGCACTAATAAAAATTATGCTAATTATATGTATAGTTGATAGTTTTTTTGTTAAAAATTAACTAGAAAAACAAGATACTGGAAAGAATTCAAGCTACTCTGGTGGTAATGGAATTACTGTTAAACTGTTCTTTTGAAACTAAATCTTTGCCTAGATCTCTTTGAGAGCTAATTTTAGCCTCATACTTGAAAAGAGAAAACCAGATGAAGAGGGCTCTTCATATCAGCCTTCTCAATAAGGATTTTAAATGACTGTTTAAAGTGTTAGCTTTGAGATTAGAAAAAAATATTGCCTTTGATTATTGAAGTTGATCAAACTGGGTTTATTCATGGACAATACTCTGGTGATAAAATGGGAAAGTATTTAAAATATGTAATAATGACAAAACACTACTCTGTGGATCTCCTTACTTCTGGGTTTAGCAATGCTGCCGTTGTGGCCCCAACATTATGAAGCTGCAGGCATGGAGACCCAAACACATGCTCAAACAGCTAGTGTAACCCCGCCAGTCCTACACCACCAAACCCATTCCGAGCTGGGATCGAACCAGCGGCCTTCCACATGGGAGTTGGTTGCTTTACACATATAATACACATATAATACAGTGTAAATTCACTAATGTTAATACCTGACCATCATAAACATTTTAATTCTGTGTAAACTCACAATTGTTGATCCTTGACCATCAAAAACATTTAATACAGTGTAAATTCACTAATGTTGATACTGGACCAACAACATTTTAATACAAGGTAAATTCACTATTGTTGATTCTGGAGCATTAAAAACATTTAATACTGTGTAAACTCACTAAAGGTGATCCTGGACCATCATAAACATTTTAATACAGCGTAAATTGACTATTGTTGATCCTGGACCATCAAAAACATTTAATAGTTTAAAGGGGTGGTCCACTACGATATTATATTTTAAACTTCAGTTGATGTGTAATGTAGCTGTGTGAACATAAACAGCATCTCTGAATGTAAAATATTCAAAGTTTAATGCAAAGGGAGACCTTGATTTGTACAGAGTTAGCTTAGCAACGCCTACAATTAACGAATTTTGGGGACTACAAAAAATACTTCCGCCCCCTGTGAGATCACAAAAGTTCGTTATTGCGCATCCCACACTGCGCAGGTAAAGGCCGTGGCCAGAGGCGCTGTAACGTTACTGCAGAGGGAGAAATGCCATCCTGCTGTTTCCACAGAGCTGTTCTGTTTCTGTTGTTGGGCTTCCAAATGACACGACCCAAACACAGAAGTGCTTACAGTTCAATATTAATTATGTTCCAGAGAACTATAAAATACATAGCAAGCATGATTTGACAAAACACAGCTTCCAGAATCTCTCCCAGTTCAGTGCTGGATTCAGTTAAAATCTCCTCAAAGATGGAGCAAGGAGACGCTGTGAACTCTGAGTCATGACCTGTAAGTGTTTTTATTTGTTAAAATTGATCATGACATGTACAGTGTCTAACTTTAACGGTGTGTTGTAGCAAAGATGTAAACAACGGGAAATTATGGTAACCGCTAACGACTTAGCTAACGTTACAAATCCATATTTATCAAACGGCTGTAAACGGGCACACACACACATACACATACACGCACTCTTGGCCAGCACCTGCGTCTCTCTGTGTGAGACGGCAGAGTTTCTCTCTATAGGCAGCTATGCTATGCGTTTTACAACTCGGACAATAAAGTCGCAAAAGATATGTGAACGATTCATGTTACTTACACAGGCATATTCCGCATATGCATGAAAGACGTCCTGTAACGCGTTGATTTAAAAAAAATACAGCAATGATTTCCCAACTGGAGTGTAACATCAAAAACAAATCAATCCAGGCTCACAAAGGTCTCATCTCACATCTTGTGCTTTATTCTGTCACCACAGAAAATAACTTAATCCGAGCATGAGAGAAAAAGAACAATAAAAATCTCTCCCGCGCACATGCGCTTCTCGTGTTACAGATGCTTCATCGTATACACGCATAAACACACTAAAAGGCACAGAAACAGTTAAAGGAGCCGCATCCCATTTTCACTCGTTACAGACACGTGTTGACTGACTGACTGACTGACTGTTTACACAAAACGCGCGTGCTTGTCAGGGCGTGACGTGAAGCCGATCGGCGTATCACAGCATATTATGATGATGACCAATCAGAGTCACTTGAGGGTGGGCCTTTTAGAGGAACTAGGAAATATGACAGTCGTTTTCATGTTAGCTGAGTAGCTGTGTATAATCAAAGTGAGATTTATGAAAAAATAACACGATTTCCTTCAAGTTAAACATGAGCACACATTGCTTTGCATCTTATTAACACAACCAAGCCTTAAAAATAACATTCTGGACCACCCCTTTAAATTCACCAATGTTGATCCTGGACCATCATAAAGATTTCAACACAGTGTAAATTCAGTATTGTGGATCCTGGACCATCATTATTTTAATACAGTGTAAATTCACTAAAGGTGATCCTGGACCATCAGAAACATTTAAATACAGTATTGTTGATCCTGTACCATCATTATTTTAATACAGTGTAAATTCACTATTGTTGATCCTGGACCACTATAAACATTTATATATATTTTTTCTGAATATCTTTAGAGTTTGATCATTTTATTACACAAGACATTCGAAGATTGATGTTCTGAGTACTGAGAGAGAGGGTCAGTATTACAAGAGAGAGCACTTTACCACTAGGCTACTAGAATTGATTATTGATCACAGTTTGAGTTCCCTAGTGTTGACCATGGACCATCATAAACATTTTAATAGTTTTTTTTCTGAATATCTTTAGACTTTGATTATTTTTATTTAAAAAAACAAACTGAAGAGGATTACTGAGAACTGTGAGAGAGGGAAGATCGGCAAGACACATGAGGCGGGAATTGAACTCGAGTCACCTTAAGCAAATCAGTGTTACAATCCAGAGCACTTTACCACTAGACCCCTGATAATGAGTATTGATCACAGTTTGAGTTCTCTAGGGTTGATCCTGGACCATCATAAACATTTTAATACAAAGTAAATTCACTATTGTTGATCCTGGACCAACAAAAACTTTTTAATATTTTGTTTTCTCAATATCTTTAGAGTTTGATCATTTTTATTACACAAGACAACTGACGAAGGTTACTCTGAGAACTAGCAGAGAGGAAAGATCAGCAAGACACATGGGATGGCAATCGAACTTGAATCACCTTGATCAGACCAGTGTTACAAGCCACAGTACTTTACCACTAGGCTACTGGAGAAGGTTGTTTCCTCACAATTTAAGTTGCCTAGTGTTGATCCTGGACCATCATTAACATTTTAATACAGTGTAAATTTACTAATGTTGATCCTGGACCATCAAAAACATTTAATACAGTGTAAACTCACTAAAGGTGATCCTGGACCATCATAAACATTTTGATACCGTGTAAATTCACAAATGTTGATCCTGGACCATTAAAAACATTTAATACAGTTTAAATTCAATATTGTTGATCGTGGACCATTAACATTTAATACAGTGTAAATTCACTACAGCTAGACTTAACAACGCTTTGTTTAAGCAAATTTGATGAACGCGATCATGCATGTTGAATCTGAAGGGAGTCGCTCCGGCTGTGCTGTCCTGGGCGTGTTGTGTGTGTGCGTGAGTGTATGTCTGTGTCTATTTTGTTCCTAGCAAAAAGAACAAACACCTAAACGACACAGATTTCGCCGTCCATATCCCTAAAAGTTGTTAAAATGTTTAGAGATGTTGTGACCAAAGTCCCTGCAAGAATTAGTCTTTGGTGCGACACAACTCATACTTCCAGTGCGTGCCTTTTATGTACTCCTTTGATGCTTCTTACATCCCTGTGGCAGAACCAGTGGCAACAAAATTAGGCACCGAAGTGCATATGCTGATTCAGTGATCCTGCTTGTGATCATGCCTGTTCTCACTCTCAGCTCACATCATTCAAAAGAAAAGGTCCACATTAACACAAGGTCCCCTGATAATGTCAACAGACTGGACTGTCTTAGCACCTGGCTAAATGTAAAGGAGGACTAAGCAAAATAGTTTTTTTTGCAGTCCACTTTGAATCCAACATGGAAATCATTGTTTTCTTTATTGGCATTGAATGTTTTGAAATTCACATGGCACTAACACGCCTGTGTTTTTATTTCTGTAATAAATATGGCTGTCAAGTTGGGATCTTGCTGGTTTATTGTGGGTATGTTGTTTACATGAGGAAATCTGTGTTACAAGTTAAACAAAATTCTAAAAATTCTAAACAAATATATTTACAATTTGAATTGTTTTTTGTCTGGCGTTTACATTAATTTTACTTTTGAATAGCCAAAATGACAAGTTTCAGTCTTTTAAATGTAATTAATCATGATTAATTAGGTTTTTTAATCGATTGACAGCACTAATAATATTTACATACATACATACATACTTTATTTCTATATATATTCAGAAGATTATTAAGGGATATCATGTGAGAGGTGAATTTAGGAGTTTTACACTCGTGAATATTATTATTTTATCAACTCTATTCAGTCAAATATAAATCACTCTTGCAGGTAGGTTTAGTGCTGTGACCGAATATCTTCAGATAAGAAAATGTCCCACACTCAATCCTTCATTAAATAAACTGAAGCATCTGAGGAGACAAAGGTTTCTGCTAAAAGTTTCTCTAAACCAACAGAAACTGGTTATTTTCAATAGATGTATATGTTAAACCTTTAAAAATACCCACACACACACAGACAAAGTCAATGCAGAGGGTGCGGTTTTCTGATTATTTTATTGGCTTGACAATTGTTACATATGTACCTCCAAAGCATTTGTGATGTTTACATTAAATAGGACATATAAAAACAATTAACATAGTAATGGTGGTTTTTCTAATGAATAATAATTAAGAGCACATTAAACAATCATCTTTAGGATAAAACAATAGTAATAAATACTTTATTTAATACTTAACAAACTAAGATTCATTCATAAACAATTTAGAATCCTGTGTGTGTGCATGCGCTTTCAGCTGATGGTTGCTTAGCAACGACAGTCACAGAATGTGTTCTATATTAGTGTTCCATACTAGAACAGCGCATAAGCCAGTATTCAGGACAGTAACTTGGTGGATCACACAGCTACTGTACGAATAGACAAATCTGTGATTGTGAAGGACTCGTTCGCTATGGATGCTCACTTAAATCAGTCTTCAGACAACCATAATCGCGAGTGGTCATTGGTTGTTCTGACTTTGGACCCAAAGGTGAACGTACAAGAACTGATTGAGTCAATGAAACAGTTCACCCAAATCCACTCTTTGGATCTGTCCTATGATGAAGACAATAATTGCAGATCCATTTATGTGACTTTTGAGCATTCAGGACGGGAACAGGAACCTCATCCTGTGCTCCCCACATACCACTATATTGAGCGGAAGACACTGCTTGTGAGCAATCTGCACCCAATGGTCACCGAACAACAGCTTATTGAAAAGTTTGGTCCATTGGGGTCCATCTCGACTGTGCAAGTGTGCAGAAACAACATCGTCTCTCCTGTGTATGCCTTTGTGACTTTCCATCATCGACTCGATGCAGTGCGAGCACAAAAAGCTCTGAACTTCACTCATTTACTGAATAAACCTCTGATCATCATGTGGGGCCCAGACAAGACAACTGAGGTCCTCTCAGATTATGACAGCAGCTCTCAAAGACAAACAGAGGAGAGAGAGGCAGCTGGAGAAACAGAGGAGAAAAAGACCAGTGGAGAAACAGAGAGAGAAGCAGCTGGAGAAACAGAGGAGAGAGCGAACAGCGAGTCTTCATGGAGAAGAAGGATCTCCAACAATGTGAAAAGTGCTGTGAAAGCCACGGTAAGCAGTCCAGCAACCTGGGTCGGAGTCGGCATAGGTGTCTGTGCTGCTTATGCCTACTTCAGGAGCAGGAGCTAGTGTGGACTCATTCTAAAAGGTAATTTATCTCATTTAAGTGACATGACATCTGACTGAGCTTAGTAACACATATGTTTATATAGAATTCTCTGTGGGTCAGAGGTCATGTTAATTCATACTCAAATTCAGGTTCATTTAGACATCGACACTGATTTTCTTGACTCTGTTCTTTTCCAGACGAGAAGGCCTGCCTCACAATCTCCACTCATCATCCCCAGAGTGACCAATCACTGCTCCAGAAAGAAGAGTGACCGATCACCGCTCCAGACAGTGTAGTGTGACCGATCACTCATTCTGACTGAGAACAGTGATTGGTCACTCCACTTGGCAATTTCAGCTTGATTACCCCAGCAGGCCAAACACTTGCAATAAATGTGAATTGAATAAACTTAAGTCTTGTGTGTCTCTCATTCAGCAGTAAAGCTCAGCCTGTTGTAATTTATATCCATCCAAGAGAAGCATGGCAGCACTTTGTTCCAGACACAGAAGTAAACAACAGGATTTTCTTCACATCTATTGATGTGTTAGACAATAATTTATCGACCGTTTGAAAAGAAGGACTGCATCAAAGAACAATCAAATGTAGAATTGCCAGCTTTAAAGCAGGACTTCCATTACAATGTGCAGTGGGTCCTAATAATGTCAGTACAGGAAGATATTCTGAAGAATGTTGAAAAAAAGCAGCCGTTGGCTTCCATAGTATTTTTCGTTCCTACTATTGTGGTTTTTTTCGGTACCACTTTATTTTGATGGTCCATTTGAGTATTAGTAGACTGTCTGCCCAATATCTGCTGATACTGCTGCTTTAATAGACATTTAACTGACTATAAGAAACTCTGCAAGTACATGTCAACTTACCCTTACCCCAACCCAACGGTCTACTGAGAATTACTGTAGTTGGCATGTACTGTAGATGCAACGTAACTTAAATTCAACAAACTGACCAGCAAAATAAAGTTTGGCCAATTTTTTACAACATTTTTCAAAAACCTTCTTTTGTGTTCAACAGAAGAAATTCAAGGGTTTGGAACCACTTGTGTGTAAGAGAACGAGTAAATGTTCATTTCTGTGTTAACTGTCCCTTAAATGCTGGCTTAACATATGTAAGATTGAATCTGAAGGGAGTCGCTCCGGCTGCCTGTGTTGAGTGTGTGTCTGTGTGTGTGTGTGTGTGTGTGTGTGTGTGAGTGTGTGTGTGTGTGTGTGTGTGTGTGTGTGCGTGCACACGTTTCCTAGAAACAAGAACAAATGCCTAAACATCCGATGTTGCTGTCTGTATCCCTCAAAGTTATTTAAATGTTTAAAAATGTAAGAATTCTTTGAAGTCTTTGGTGTGATACAACGCGTACCAGTGCGAGCCTTTGATGTACCACTTGATGCTTCTTACTTCCTTTTCGCAGCACCAGTGGCAACAAAATTACGCACAAAAATTCATATGCTTATTCAGTGATCCTACTTGTAAGAGACTGTTCTCACTCTCAGCTCACATCATTCAAAACAAAAGGGCCTCATTGTCCTCAGATAATGTCAACAGACTGGACTGTCTTAGCAACTGGCTGTTTGTATTCAATACTTTATTATTATTATTATAATTTTCCATTTTCCACATCTGCAATGCCTGTATTTTAGCATTTTTTTGCAGTTCACTTGGAAACCAACATGGAAATCATTGTTTTCTTTATTGGCATTGATTGTTTTGAAATTCACATGGCACTAACATGCATGTGTTTTTATTTCTGTAATAAATATGGCTGTCAAGCCGAGATCTTGCTGGTTTATTGTGGGTACGTTGTTTACATGAGGAAATCTGTGTTACAAGTTAAACAAAAATTCTAATAAACAAATATATTTTGAGTTTAAATAGTTTTTTTTGTCTTGCGTTTACATTAATGTTACATTTGAATAGCCAAAATGACAAGTTTCAGTCTTTTAAATGTGATTTATTGCGTTTAATTGCAAAAAAGTGTGATTAATTAGTTAATTTGTTTAATCGATAAACAGTACCGATTTAAATAGTGTAAATTCAATATTGTTGATCCTGGACCATCATAATCATTTTAAAACAGTTTATTTTTCTAAATATATTTAGAGTTTCCTTACTTGTATTACATAGGACAGTAGAGACCAGACAGGAACATTAAGAAGCTGTGAGAGTAAAAGGATCAGCAAGGCCCACGAGGTGGGATTCAAACTCAGGCCACCTTAATCAACACAGTGTTATAAGCAAGTACACTTTACCACTAGGCTATATGCAATGATATTTAATTAAAGTTTGAGTTCCCTAGTGTTTATTCATGAGTATCATAAACATTTTGATATAGTGTAAATTCACTATTGTTGATCCTGGACCATCATAAACATTTTACAGTTTTTTTTTTATTGTTTTGCCACAAATTTCAGATTCCTAATATCAATTTTCAAAACTCTAGACACAAAACTCTAAACAGTCACTACTTCTAACACAGACTCTCCAGTGCTCAAAACTCTGCATGCTGCGTTCATTTCATTAAAGAGGTCTTGCATTTGCAGGATTATTGATTCACATAATCTTTTTATCATACAAATTCAACAGGAACACAACTTTCAGTCAACAGCACACAAGAAGCACATTGTTTCAATAAACAAGCTTTAATAATCATTAAATATTGTTGTTTAAGTGAAGTTTATGTATAAACAAATTTCGAGAGGATCACGTGCTTATGATTGCTAGCAGCTGACCCGCATTATCTAATTCACTACGATCCAATCAGATGACTCCTAAACTACTATAAATACCCAGGGGTTTATTCCATTGCTATCTTCGTTTTGAAGAGGCAGCTTCACCGTAGCTAGCTCCGTTGAAGAACCTACTCTAAACCAGCATGGACAACCAAAGCAGCTACCAGCTACCAGCTACCATCTACCACCTACCAGCTACCAGCTACAATCTACCAGCTACCATCTACAAATGACCAGCTATAATCTACAAGCTACTAGCTATAATTTACAAGCTACAATCTACAGCAGCAGCAGCAACAACAACAACTACTACTATTACTACTTCAAAACAACTATTACTACTTCAACTCCAACAATTGCATCAACAACTTCAACAAAACATCAAACCTTCCACTTCAACGCATCTGCTGTGTCTTCAACCCTATTCTCCAGCAAATGACAGCCAAAACTTCAAAGCCATTGCAATGAAACTGAACCATTACCTTTTTCCTAGCGGTGCACATGCTATGCACATGAAGGGAAGCTTTGCAAAATAACTTTACCAAACATTTAGACTAAAACATTTATAAATCTTTTGAATAACAAGACTAGCATAAACAATGATTTTAACTATAGATACTTGCCTCTTGCCCGTCCACTGATCCATAACATTTAACAGCTTGTTTGCTGGAATGTTCAGCAGAGCAACAGCTCAAGTCAAACAATGGTGAACTTGATCAACAAAATGGCCGCCGGGCTTTTTCACCTTTGGCACGCTTGACAGGCTTTCCTTTAAGCCAATAGCTGTAAGGAGAAGCGTCACCATCCAATAGGCTCTCTGGAGAAGGTCCCGCCCTCCCTCTTGACTCTGTTGCAAGTCTTATGAATGAATTTGGGCCAGACACGCTTGTGAATGAAGTTAAGATACCAACAATATTATTTATGGATTAAAGTAAAGCCAATTACTAACATTCCATTCACAGTTTTACTAAGTGGTGACATCGCCCTTGAAGTCTTATAGAGTTCAGAGTTTGATGTTAGCAATTGAAAAAAAGTAAAAATAAATAAATAAATAAATAAAAAATAAAAAGTAAAAAAAAGGTATAAAATTATAAAATAATAAATTATACTTCCTGTTTGGCTGCTATGAATAGGAGGACATTTCTGACAACGGATCTTCCATAAACACTTCCAAGACCACCAGACAAACCATACCCCTTATCCTCTGCTCTCCATCCATTTGCCATTCTGAGGGGAGATGAATGCTCACCTCTACCATCCTTGCACGTAGCGACATCAAGCTATCAGACCATGCATTAATAAAAAGACCATGACATTTGGCTGCAGAACCTGACCCTCATCCAACCCATTACATTTTATATGCACTTCAAATACAATCACACTCTACATAAAGGATGCATTTCCACTCACATAGCTCACATCCTTGATGCTATATTTCTCAAATTGCTTGAATTGCGTTGTCACCCTGATACTAACTTCTGATTTCAGGTCTAACCCAAGGATCTAACCCGGGCGTTTCAGCTCTCCCTTCCTTAACCTTATTCTGCTCCAATCTACAATCTGCGACTACCGAACCTGCAACAGTGGATTCGTTAATCAAAAAGGAATCGATAATAAATTTATGATAGTACCATTCTTGCCCCACTGTTCAGCGTTCTTGTATTAGTCCCATTGACATTGCGTCTTGAGAATTCTCTAGCAAAAAACCTTGATTAATGGTCTCCGCTCCTCACAATTCTATATTCCTAGCATTAACAGCACCATTCCATCAGACGAATACTCGCTGAATTATCATGATATAGACCAAGCAATTTCGCTCATCAGTTTAGCCGGTCGCAATGCTTGGCTTGCAAAAAATTGACATTTCATCCGCCATTTAAAATCATGCCAATTCACCCAGACTTCTGGCACCTTTTGGCATTCATTGGCGCTCACAATTTTACTTTGCAGTCCGATAAACTTTCGGCTGCAAAAGTAGTCCTTAAATTTCTATATGCTTTCAGAAGCATTATGCTGGATTTTATCTAATAACTACGAAATCCCGCATATCATCCATCTCCTCGATGATTTTCTCCTCATTTCACCACCTTCTTCACCTCCAGCTAAACACCTATCGATCACCCAAAAGGTTTTCGAAAATCTAGGCATCCCCCTCGCAGAGGAGAAAACAGCCGGTCCCAGCACTTCCATAGAATTTCTGGGCATCAACTTAGATTCGAATAAATTTCAAGCATCCCTTCCCGAAGGAAAGATCGACCGTATAATCTATCTCAAATTTTCCTCGAGAAACAATCATGCACCAAACGCGAACTGCTATCTATTCTGGGGCATTTCAATTTCGTGATGCGCATAATTCCCCAAGGCCGCCCGTTTATTACTCACCTCCTTCAGCTCTCCTCCTCGGTCCCCGGTTTAGAAGATACCATATATCTTCCTAAACCCAGTCGCAATAAACTCAGCTTATGTATCTCTTCCCCATAGTCGCAGCAGCGCTTTTATGGGGAGATGAATGGTCCGCCTCTAGCATTCTCGTTCATTGCGACAACGAAGTCACCGTTTATTGCAATAATAAAGGACGCTCGCACGCACTTCCAATTATGCCCTTACTAAGACGCCTCGTTTGGACGGCAGCCAAAAAGCAATTCATTATGACTGCTAGACATGATCCAGGTTGCAAAAATCAAATTGCTGATTCTCTCTCGCTTTCTTTTCCAGAAATTTCGGCTCTTGGTTCCGGAAGCAGACCAGCATCCAACACCTGTTCCACTCTATTCACAAATGATATTGCCATAAACCACCCATTACACCGCCTCCATGAAACTTCCATATCTCCAGAGATGTATAAAGTACTAGAGACCCATACTTAAGTAAAAGTACAAGTGCTTTATCAAAAATTGACTTGAGTAGAAGTAGAAGTGCTCTTTAAGCACCATACTTAAGTGGAAGTACAAAAGTATTCAACATTTTTTGTACTTAAGTATTGCAAGTAGTTTTTTTCAAATTTTACTACTTAAGTACTGAAAGTAAAAGTACAAGTATTGTGTAATGTAGTTATTAAAGAAACAGTCAAAATACACTAATTGTTTTGTTTATTTTAAATATCTTTTTTGGGGTACTTGATTAAGCAGAACGAAAAGAAACATGGCTTATGATACTGTTTTTCTCTGTAAATAGTTTCTATGGTACAAGAGCTCACATCGTCAGGCCCTTTTACCAGAAAATGCCTTCACTGATGAGATAATTCAGCATGTTCACTCACATACATACTCTCTCTCTCTCTCTCTCTCTCTCACACACACACACACACACACACACACTGCCCTGCACACACCTAAATGTACACTCTCTCCCCACTCTCACACATTCATACAATCTCACACACACAGTTCTCTCTCTATCTCTCTCTCTCACACACATTTTTGTGAATTGTGGGGACATTTCATAGGTTGCAATTGTTTTTACACTCTCTCTTACACACACACACAGATGCACACACAGGTACAATCACACTGTTGTTTTCTCTTACTCACACATTATTCACTCTCACTCACTCACACACACACAAAGACACACTCAAACTTTGGGAGTTTTGAAGTTTGATTGGTTAATACCACAATAAACAGGAGTTCTGTCTTCTGGAAGCACTCGTGAAACTAAACTAAACAAGCAAACTAAATCCTGCTTCACTAATTCATTTGATTTTATTGTAAAAAAAAAAAACAGGAAAATGTGTATATTACTGTGTTAAATGAAAATCTGAAATATTTTATGGCTTATGGCTATGATTTAGTAATAATTGTTATTTATTTTTATCACATTTTTAATGAAATTGGTCTTACAGTTCATATTTTCTGTTGTATATTTATTAATTCTGGTACTTTTACCATAAACCAACATCTCAACCATTTGGTAGAGGCTGATATTTTAGAAATAATGTGATGTGTTGAATAAAAATGCACTGATTGTGTTAACTAGCGACATTAGGAGTTAAGAAATGAAAATCAAAAAATTTCTATTGCTTTTGTCTTGGTGTGACAGTTAAAGGGTTTTTTGTAATAAAATTTTGTCCTTTAATACAGCAGTCAGATATACGAACTGTGCCCTTAATTTGACCTGCTCAAAGAAAACACACTTTCTGGATGTATCAAACAAAACTCATGCACAGAAGACGGCACGAGCATTTACAGCTAATAAACTCATGTCAATATTATCCCGCCTGCTTATTGAGCGATGACAGGCGGGTCTTACATGGCCTTGATTGGTTATTGTCCTCAACAGAAATGGCTTTAGAAATATAAGCCCTGTTCACCCATGGCGGGAAGAATACGCGGTTATCACAGGTAATAGACACAGTGGAGAAACCTTAATTGCACATGAGGCACGCTTATGTCTGGATCCACAGCTTTAACAGCTAAAAAGAGAGGAAAAGTTACCTTACAAACTGGCCCGCGGGTCAAATGTCCAAAGTGAGAGAGCGAGAGATAGACAGAGGTGAAGTTTTACATTTCTCCCTAATAGTAAACTAGCGGCTGATATGCTGTGCCGCCTCGCCCTCGCGCCTCCGTCATTCGCCATAGTATTGCGACATCGCGCATAGGAGATAAATGACGTAATCACGTAATCACCGGTTATGACCTATTACTGAACTGATATCAATCATTTTGACACCCCTAGTAACGAGTAACGATGCAGCACATAAAAAATCTATCGGAGTAAAAGTATTAAACTCATGGAAAATATGTACTTAAGTAAAAGTGGAAGTAGGAGAAAAAAATAATACTCCAGTAAAGTACAGATACTGCCTTTTAGTACTTAAGTACAGTAGTGAAGTAGTTCTACTTCGTTACTATACATCTCTGCATATCTCTGATCCTTCACGCTGTCGCACCAAGGACCCTTGAGTCATATCTCACAGCATGGAAATCTTATAAATATTTCCACACCCTGTACCAAATACAGTTTCCAGATTTTTCATTGCTTACCATCACCTCACTTATTTCCCACCTCCATAGAGCCAAAAATATCCAGACGAGCTCCATAAAAAGCTACCTTAGTGGGGTCCAATTTTTTCATAAATTGATTTACGGGGTCACCTCAGAAGCCATTTCTAATGCTCAAACTTCCCTCCTCATTAAAGGTATCCAGAAAACAGACCCACATGCCCCACTTTTTACTGATGACGCTAACCGTCCAGTAACCCGTTTTTGGTTTAAAAACATCTGCAAGAAGTCCTTCGCCTTACGGGCGTTTCCCCCGAATTGTATTCCAGCCATTCATTTAGAAGCCGATCCCACCTCAAGACAGCCAGCTAGCCCTAACCAGCTAAATTCCAACTCCAACTAGGGGTACGAGCTCGACCCTAAGTAGACTGGAGTGCGCGCGTGTGTGTGCTTGTGTATGGGTGCGCATGGGAATGTGTGTGATTGCTCACGCAGATACAGCGTGCAGTTGCACACGTATGCATGCTTATTTGCACGTAGATATGTATATAGATGTGGGCGTACGTTTAAGTACTGTATGCATATGCACGTGCAAGCGAATGAGTATGTGAGCCCATGGGCATTACATGTTGTGCAGCTTGCATGTATGCTATTAACTTTCCTTTCAATCTGCTATGCTCCTTCCCTCACCATGCTCTGACCCGCATGTTATGCGCATACATCCGATGTATACCTGTTCCGATGTGTGCGCATGCATATGCCGAAACAGGAATAGACGCACGTGCATGCTCACGCATGCAGGTTATCCCCTCTCTCCTTTTCTTTCTTTGGCGTCGAGTTCCTCCGCCCTCTCTTTTCTTCCTTTCTCATAGGCCATCAATTCTCAGCTCTAACTCCTGCAGGAGTGACTAAAACGAGCTTCGACTCTCGCAAGAGTCCTGCTCCGGCCACCTCCTGCTGCAGTCTCCACTGCCCCCTCCCTTTCCCAGACTTCAGCAGGAGAAATGCCCACAGCAGCTCTGACCCCCGCAGGGGTCGCTCCGAGCTTCGACTCTCGCAAGAGTCAATCACCGCCCGTGCCCGGCCCTTACCATGTAATAACCATATATATTCATATATATATTTATATATATGCATATATACTCGTATATTCTCCTTTTCTTCATTCTGGCGTCGAGATTCTCCGCCTGGCAATTATCTGCCCCTTCTTTCTTCTTTCTTCCTTACAGCGTGAGTGCTTCCGCCACCTTTACCCTTCTCTGATCTTCCCCCTTATCTACTTACCCTCCTATTTCCTCAATTTCTTTTCCAGCGTTGAGTTCTCCGCTAACTGTCTTTATTTCAGCGTAGCTCTTTCGCTATGTTCTTCCTTTCGCTTAGGCCCTCAATCCTCAGCTCTAGCTCCCGCAGGAGCGACTAAAACGAGCTTCAACTCCCGCAGGAGTTCAGGCCCTGGCCACCTCCCACCCTCTCATGCAAGAGTCTCCACCGCCTAAACCTTCCCGACTCTTGCTTGAGCAATCTAACCCCAGCTCCCACCCACCACCCAGGGGTGTATATATTTGAGCCTTGACTCCCGCGGAGTCAATCCAGCCATGCCCTCACCCCGCCTAGGCTCTAGCAGTCTACTTTGCTCTGCTCCCGTAGGAGCTTCTCTTCCTAAGCTATCAACGCTATATCCAGCAGCCGGATATGGCTTTGTTACACCTGCTTTTTGGGGGGCTCTTCAATACGCGGCTGCTGTCCCGAGCTATACAAAGGCATTTTGGGGAGTTCTCGGGATCTACCTGAGCTCAAACTTCCCTCCCGCCTTGCAACGGGAGGGAGCCCTGGGCTCGAGGATCTCATGAGCTCAGGGCTCTCTCCCGGGACAGCATGCCAAACAAGCTTTATAATTAATCATCAGCTAAGTGTGAACTCTTGAAAATATATGATACAGGTTTCATTATGGTTTATACATAAGTGTTGAGGGAACAGTACAGACAGTGGATACACTGAACTAGTTCTACTCATTCCATCATAATGTATGTTTACTGTATTTTTGTTTTTCATTGCACATCCCCAAATAGAAAGCTGATATATGGCAACATATGCAAATTACAACTGTACAACAATTCCACATACTATATATGAATTGTCATAATAGTCAATAATTTGTCAAAATCAATGTTCATATACAGCCATATGGAAACATATACAAATTATAGGTATTATATATTGCAGGGGTAAAATATATAACATAATAGATCATATATTTACGTAACATGCATGTACATATTTGTAATTTTAAAAGTTGAAAAAAAATGGCAATATTTTGACATGTATAACATATTTTATATATGTAAATCTATATGAACTAATATGTTGCATGTAATTTGCATATATTTCTATATATCAGATTTCTATTTAGGGATCTGTGTTTCCATCAGTCTGGTCTTGTGGATTTGGTCACAGGTTCTCCTCTACATCACAGTGGTGTTTTCATTGCTCAAAAATCTTGGAAAGAACCTTCAGTCAATGTGTATCCAGGCCTGACAATGTTTTGCTGTGATTGGGCTTTCTTACAAATAGTACAGTAATGTAAAATATGAAAACATTGTCTGTAAAAGTGGTACATGGACCAAAGAAACCATAAATATGGAATAAGGATGAATAAAGATGAAATCTATAGATAATGTAGTCCAGTTGGGTAATCTTCTGTGGTAACTGATGTCATTTGATCTATCCTGAAACTTTCATCATCTAAACATGTAATATTGTACATCAGTTTCCACGCATCAAGAGTAATGCAACAGTTATTTCTCATTTTAAGTGCTTGTATCAGTTGATAATAACATCATGTAAAGTAAATAAATATGCATTTATTTCAAATGTAATGTTTGAGTTGCATTTTGAAATGGGATCAATTTGATGTTTAATGGTATTCTATTAAAAATGTGATCTTAATGAACAAAGTAGCTTTGACATGTGTGTGTTGTATCCAAGCATTTGAAAAAAGAGTTAAGAGTTTTGCAAAAATGTAAAATTTTAGCAACAGTTGTGAATTTTGTGTCTAGAGTTTTGAAAACTGACACCTGAGTTCTGAAAGTTGTGGCAAAAAAATTGTAAAAAACTGTAATACAGTGTAAATTCACTATATTGTTGATCCTGGACCATCATAAACATTTTAATACAGTGTAAATTCACTATTGTTGATCCTGGACCATCAATATTTTTTTTCACCTTCATTATGGAGGACAGAGATTGGACAGGAATATACGAAGAGCAGAGAAAGAGGAATAATTGTCAAGGATCTTGAGGTGGGATAAAACTGGGGTCACCCCGAGCAACTCAGTGTTATAAATCAGCACACTTTACCACATGGTTATCGGCAATGACATTTTATTACAGTTTGAGTTCACTAGTGTTAATCTTGGACCATCATCATACATTTTCTTTTAATATCTTTTAGGTTTTTCACCTGTATTATAAGGACAAGATGGGACAGGGGAGCAGAAAGAGGGGAAGGATCAGCAAGGGACTTTGAGGTGGGAATCAAACTTAGGTCACTCTAAGCAACTCAGTGTTATATGACAACGCACTCTACCACTAGGCAGCTGGCAATGATTAATTTTTTTTTTTTTTGCAGTTTGAGCTCACTAGTGTTTATCCTGGAGCATCATCATCATTTTAATACAGTGTAAATTCACTAATGCTGATCCTGGACCATCATAAACATACAATCGAGTTTTTTAATAAATATTTGCAGGGTTATTTCACCTTTATTATATAAGACAGTAGAGATAGGAGAGGAATAGGGAGCTTAGAGAGAGGAAGGATCAGCAAGGGAACTTGAGGTGGGAATTGAACTAATGCCACTCGAGCAACTCAGTGTTATAGATCAGCACACTTTACCAATAGGCTAAAAATGTTGAGTACACATGAAAATACAAAAGGGATAAGTATTATGTTTTGTTTTTTCACTCAACCTGAGGCATTCAAGTTTTGCAGAGAAAACCTTTCAGTTGGCAAAACTTAAAAAGTTTTGTTAGAGTAGTTCACCACTTGAGAAAACTAATAATCATCTGTTAACCTAACTAAATGTTTTTTGTATTGCGTACAAATAATTTAGGTCAGTGCAGCAGATGTTTTTGAAACTTGAGTAAACAAGAAATAGCGAAAGGAAATAAGGATTATGTTTTTTTTTTTGTTTTTTTGTACTGACTTAAAAATATATTTAAGAATTAATTCCTGTGAGTGATGACATCATTGTTGACATCGAAAATTGTGTAATGCATAATGCTACAACAGCCCAAAGTGTTAAATTTTTTGATTCATTTGACACAATTACACTGGACAACAACGCATTTATTTAAGTGTTTTAGTAGACTTGCTAATTCTCAATACCTATTCACAGGAGGCTTGACATAAAATAAAAATAGAATAGATAAATATACACAACATTATAATTCTTTACATTAAATTGTAAGGCAATAGCAAAGGCGGCAGTATCAAACAATCTAATAGACTATTTGTGCAAACACTGCTGTTTGTTTTTAACCACTTTTTAAGTACACTACTTAAAACTTTTAGATTACCTTTTAATTTTAGGCTAACAGGTAAATCATTCCAAAATTTGGTTGCCTTAACAGAGAAAACCGATTGATCAAAAAAGTCCATAATTTCGATTGATTGTTAATATATCAAATCAATAGGCTTCAATGTGGTTAAAGAGGCTTGTGACCATGATGTAATGCAGTAAGACAAGCATACATTGTAATAATTAGCCAAACCTAAAACCTAAATATATGCTAAAATAGTATTTATAAACAGTGATAAACAACAAGGTGAACAAATATGGCTTTCATAATTAAAAGTATGTATTTTATTTTCAAATCAAACACAACAACATTATACAGAAAGTACAAAAACAATTACTTCACAAATTTCTTAATCAGATTAACATTTTATATAATAAAAGCAAGCGTGTATTCACATAACTCTGCATTTTACAAAAATAGCTTTTGTGGTTCTTATATTCAAGGTCTGCATGAAAGAAAGCATGGTAAAATATCATAGTGACGTCATAAAGTAATTATAAAGAGAACTCCTCAGAATAAACAAACAGCCAACAAATGATGTAATAAGCAAAAGAGCTGTCATTAGGTATATCGCATTAACTACATTTACAGTGAAGTATTCTGATGTGCACTTCTCTGAACTGTGCATGCTTGTCTAAATTTCTGGGACAGCATTTACATGTCGCATTCTTGTCCGAACAATGACAGAGGCTTCTCCCTTGACATCCCTAAGTCTGTCCGAGTCAAAGTCCACGAGCAGTTTCCTCAGGCCAGCGCGGGTGGGTTTGAAGGAGAATTTAACAGTCACAGTCTGCCCAGATTCAATCTTGCCACTATAAAGACCAACATGCATACATTAACAACCATAACTTGGGTTTATAAGACAGTTAGTTTCTAATACCAGTACATACTGTGTTTTTATTTCTCTGGCCTCTGTTAGTCCTGCTCCCTCCACAGTAAACACACCCCCTTGAAGATTAATAGGTAAGGGGTTGGTGAAGGAGATGTGCGCAGTCAGTTTACGGGATACAATTGCATTGCCAATAATCTGAAAATCAGAAAAAAATATTACTTATTAGGTCACAGTGTCAAAGTCACAGTCAGCTTTATTGTCAATTCAACCACAAGAATCGAAATAACGTTACTCTCAGACCCTATAGGTGCCTAACATATAATGTTAATACAAAAAGTAGAGTCTTAAGAAAGAATTTACAATAAATACAATCATACATAAAATGTAATCTAAAAATATACATAAAATGTAGTCTAAAGAATAAAAAAGAAAGAATAAAAATTTGTAAACAATACAATACAATACAATACAATACAATACAATGACATTAAGGGCATATGGCAATGAGTGCAAACCAGTTGTGCAGATATAGAACAGTATATAGTGCAAAAAGGCTTGTAAACATGAGAATTATGATAAAGTGACAGTGTCATGATATATAGGGAGGTAGTCCAATGGTGCATAAAGTGACCAGTGCAGATGTAAGTGTGTATGTGTGTGTTTTCATATGTGTCAGAGTCCAAAGGTGCATGGGGAGGGAGAGGGGAGTGGTGGCGGAGCTGGGAGAGAGTTCAGTTTCCTGAGAGCCATATGGATGAAGCTGTCTTTCAGTCTGTTGGTCCTGCATGGCCTGGAGATTCCGCAGTGCCCACCCTGCAGCAGACTGAAGAAGCTGTGGATTGGGTGGGTGAGATCTGCTGTTATGCATGGGGCTTTTCGGTTGAGACTGAATTTGGGATGCTGAATTTAGCATGGCGTGACTTTCCGTTTTTAAGTTACAGAATCCCAAATTGTAACTGAGGAAATTTGATTGTGCTGGTCAGTTTGTAATTTGGCTAATAAATGTAAAACTTTAACAGATTTTTATTTTTGTATTTTAAAAATAAGTATTGTTTTCATATTTCTTCATCTTAACCTTTAGGAAATGTATTTCGTACATTAAAAGGGGTGATAATGATGATAATCTTTTATGCTAAACCTTCGAATTAAATAGAAAATGAGGAGAATAACTGTAAAAAGACACACTTTTTGGCTACAGGCCTGCTTTTATATTATAGGGATATTTGTTTTTCTTACTATCGAAGTCAATGGTTACAGGTTTCTTGAAAATGTCTTTTTTTGTGTTCAACAAAAAAAAAACACTTATAAAGGTTCGAAACTACTACTACTATATATATATATATATATATATATATATATATATATATATATATATATATATATATATATATATATATACACTGTAAACGATTTCTGTTGTTTTCACAGTATTATACTGCATTTCTCAACAGTTTTTTACTGTATAAGCTGTGCACAGTGTGTTACTGTATATATTGTTGTTTTCACAGTATAATAATGTATTTTCAACTTTTCTATACTGTGAACATGGTTAACAGTATGTTACTGTAGATTTTACAATGCATTTTGGGGAAAAATCAGTTACTGTGCATCTAAATACAGTACTGCAAATGACCAAGAACAACTCCACACACACTATATATTATGATTATTATGTTTACTTATTTTTAGACAAATTATTTTGTGAAGTAAATAACCTAACCAGTTTCTTCAGACTGTTCAGTGCATTAAACTGTCCCCTGGTTTTCCATTTTTGGGTGCACTGCACCTTCATTTTATAAGGTAACATGGAAATATGAAATAATATTTAATAAACATAACTTTGTGCTAAACCAAAACGTAAATTGGAACAAAAATAATTGATTCACGTAACCAAGGGCTGTTAAACACAAAATGATTTCAAAGTCAGAGTGACCAACCTGCTTTAGACGGATTCAAGAATATTGGGCACCCATATGGGCCACCGTAGAGGGCACATATCTCCGCATTTTCAAAACAACATTTTAAAATACGCACTATCTTAATAAATAAACCACAGAATTGAGTTTAAAACAACAACATTCTCGCATGAAAAACGGTTAAAACTTTATTTCATAACACATTTATTATCTAGTCATCGAAGACAGGGGCATGTCTCAATAATGTCTAGGCCGATTAAAGCATGAGGTTTGCGGGATACATGAGTGATGGAGCGCCGTCAACCCCTGGAGGTCAGAATCTCCCCTATCGGCAAAGCACACTTAAAAGTAGTCATGATATCTATAAACAAACCACAGATTTGAGTTTGGAAGAACTATATTCTCGCATGAAAACCCGTTAAAACTTCATTTCGTGACATATTAAACGCAATATTTATGATATGATCTGGCTTTTCTCATTCGCTATTATATTTGCTTGTTGGTGTGAAATGAACTCTGGGAGAAAAAAATATTAATTCTCAAAACACTTCAAGCGAACCTTATTCGTATTGTTAAAGTCAGATACATGTAATATTTTCGCTGG
Organism: Danio rerio; assembly: GCF_052040795.2. NCBI lineage: Eukaryota > Metazoa > Chordata > Actinopteri > Cypriniformes > Danionidae > Danio > Danio rerio. Next base: position 20,257,382 of record NC_141038.1, read on the forward strand.
TAAAGTGAAAAAAACAACAACAATATTACTATTTTATCAATATCACGTTTGCACTGGTTCGGTTCAGCACTCAAACGAGACCGAATCGGATTGAACCGTTTGCTCGGGAATTATTTTATCACACGTGTTCACAAGCACATTCAGCAATATGTGTATAAATGTATGTGGCCGAGCAGTATAACGAAATAGTAATAATTTATTGTTGTGTCTTAGAATAATTTACAAAAAGGAATCGGTTTTAGGCGGATTCGACTCTTTACTGTTCTAAGGAGCCGATTCATAGAACCGAGCCGACTCGATTCGACCTTCACCAGGCAAGCAACGGCTCTTCTAATTTGAAATCCACCTGTCGCCTTTTCCTCCAGTGAATTCATCCTCGGTAAGTGTTTACAAGTCAAATTCTGTTCGTTAAAGGGTTGTTTTGTGTATATTTCCGTGTAGTGTGTGTGTAATTTAAAATAATTAACCAAGTTACTTCAGTTGTAGGTTCTTATGTCACGTTATTCGACGCCAGACCGTGTTTGTAGTGTTTGCGAGGTATTAGATAACGTTAAGTGAGTTTATCTTAAGTGAGTTTTTGACCATAGTAACGTTACCTGAAAAAAAAAAACTTTTACTTGGGGTTAACTACATTAATGAATTCTGTATTTCAGCACAACACTGAGATGAAGGCAAAGTCACCATGAAAAGTTAAACGTTTAACGTTAAGGTAAGCTCTGGTCTTCATGTGGTCATTTTGACTAAGTTATCATTATGGTTAAATTTGTAAACTGTAGGTTAACTTACTTATTCAAACTAAACTCACAATGAAACAAGTCTAAACTGTTTTATTAAATTGAGCTGATAATAAAATTCAGTTGATGTCTTTTAAGCTAACGTTAATATTAACATAATTCATATTAATTGTCTATTTCTCACTGGTTAATGAGCTTATTGTATAACGTTAGTGTGTCATTAATTGTACATTTTATTTTTGGTGTTCAGGTGTAGGGAATGATTTGTATACAAATTTATTTGAACCCCATACAGATTGGTATGGTTGTACCATAGATTTAGATTATTAAATGTTAAGTCTTATTTTACTCTTATCATATTTATCTTTTTTGCAGCTACAGCAATTGATGTTGAAAAACTGATGCTACCAATCTCTCCTCACTTGATTATTCAAGGTAATGTTGATGTCTTCCTCATTTTGATTAGATTATAAAATGTCAAGTTGTTCACAGATTTGTTGTGAGGAGTTTCATGTACAACCTCTTTTTCTTCTTCCAGTAGCAACGCAGTGGCACAGTAGGTAGTGCTGTCGCCTCACAGCAAGAAGGTTGCTGGTTCAAGCCTCGACTGGGTCAGTTGGCTGAATACAATGCCATAATGATTCTGCTTGCTCACAGGAGGTACTTGATTTAGTTTTCCTCAAGCGATACATCAGTTTTTATGAGTAATGCGTGACACTTGAATTGAAGGGACAGTTCACCTAAAAATGAAAATAATGGTTTCAAAATAGTTAAAAATAGATTTTTTTTGTTGCATTTAACACAAACTCATATATTTTTTTTAAAGAAATTTGGTTCAAATATGGATGTCAATAGTTACTGGTTTCTAACATTCTTCAAAATATCTGCTTTAGTGTTCAACAGAAATTCAAACTGGTTTAAAACACATGGAGTAATGGTGGCAGAAAAGTAAACTATCCTTTTAAATATTTTATTCTGAGACTTATTTATATGTGTCTTGTCTTTTGCCATATTGTCTTTCTAGCTCAGATTGTGATGAACCTGGAATGCGACACCAGTTACTCTTAAGTCAAGAACCAAATAAAGCACAGATGTGGAGGGATCTGCAACTAAACTAACTGGAGGAAAGGAACCTTTAGGTAAAAACACCTGCCTTATTTAGATCTGAAGTATTTTATTTGGCATAGAGTATTATTTTCTTATTCTTATTCTAATTTTATGTAATGTATATACTGAATATAAGTCATTTAAATTTCACAAATGATTGAATATAAAATATCATCTAGATGTCTTATTTTTCATTGTCTTAAACAGGGGTGCTCAACCCTGTTCCTGGAGATCGACCTTTCTGCAGAGTTTAGCTCCAACCCTGATCAAACGCAACTAAACAAACTAAATAGTATCTGAAGGAGCACTTGGTAAATAAAGACAGGTGTTCTTGATCAAGGTTGCAGGTGAGCTCTGCGGAAAGGTAAATCTCCAGGAACAGGGTTGAGCACCCCTGATCTAAATGCTCAAAAATGCTGAAATAGATTCATAAGGATTAATGCTTAAAGTAAATGTTTACTTCTCTCTGTAGACCAAACATGCTTAGTATCTCTCACATTTTAATAAATTATTCATTTTGGTTACTTTTACACACACACACACACACACACACATATATATATATATATATATATATATATATATATATATATATATGGGTAAGCAAGTATTTAATAAATAAAATTATTTAACCAAATGACTCTATTAACCTAGATGCTGGGAAAAAAACATGTAAAATAACAGATTTGTTTTTTTTTTTTTTTACAGTGTGGGTGAACATACTACCTGGATGTCCAACAAAGACTGCACAAGAGCTCATTTGATGGCACATTCTGTCCTGTCTACATCTCTGACAACCTGGAAGTGCTTCGACATCAGTGAGTAATAAATCTTCATATTATTATGCATTAAGGATTTCTGTAAGCCTATTTTTAATGTTAGTTTGTAATCAGCAGTGACTGTTTTAAAAAATGTGGTATTTAAATTATTCTTAACGTTTTACTGATGCTGTGCACAGTAACGTCATGATGATTTAATTTGAGGAAATGTCACTGGTGAGGTGTAATAATATTTATTTGTTTCACTGACATGCCATCACTGCATATTGAAATACAGTAAAACGAATTGACTGCAAAATATTATCACAAACATTTCTAGTAGTAGACTGCTTGACTACTCTTCAGTTCTCTGCTCAACTTTAACACATTTGTTCGTGTTGCTGCGCCTTTCAGCAGATTTTGCCAAAAATGAATGCTTAGTGATTACTTTGTTTTATGCGAACCAAATGTCAGTAACTCATCATTAGCATTATTTTTTTAGTTAGAAGTAGATTTTCACATGTTAAAAGCTTAAAAGTACTTAATTAACATTAGTCACGTTAAATTAGATTATTTTATGTATTTATTTATTTTTTATATGTAGCCTCTTAAGGTCAGAATTAACTGTGTTCACCCTTCTTAAATTCGTGGAAGCTCTAGGGTGGTCATGGAATCAGATATTCAAGCTATACAGAGTCAGACATTAAGTTAAGATGAGACTTTATTTTTTATATACCTGTGTGGACACTTGACTAGTGTTGACTTGACTGATCTTTTCCCCATTACTGTTAGTGTAATTGTAAATAGACAACAATCTGTATTTTGCCAACAAAAACGACAAAAAAACAGTGTTTTATTTATATAAAACAGCAGTGCGGTGTTTGGTTTCTGAATGAATGAAATCATTTGAGGCATGATTAGTTTTTACTCCAGTGATTGATTTTGCTTGTCATTTTTGTAGGATCATCAGAAGTGCTCCTGCCCTTTTTCACTGTCCCTTTTCTACAACATCATTTGGCCTTCATCATTTCGTGTCTTGTAGCAGTATTTTCACCTGTTTTTAAAATTGTAATACTTTTTGATGCATTAATTGTTGACTGGTTTTAATGATCAATTTTTCATTAGTGTTCTGTTGCTGTGTTATATTGAATAATTGCTACTGTTTCAGTATGGTTTACACAATAAACTTTTATAGTGAAGTTAAAGTTTCAGTTTCTTTATTTTTCTTGCATTTCTTGAACAGTTAAAATAACATTTGTGCAATTTTTAAACATTTTTATGCTCATTATAAAGTAGCACTATTAAATACAATAAAATAACATTTAATAACTGTAAAATACTTTACAGTAATAATGAAAGTAACGTTAAAATACCGTAGTTCTGCATGGTAAAAATGTACAGTAAAATACTGTTTTCAGTTTTGCAGTATGTGTATCACTACAGTAATTGGTGTTACAGTAAAAAAATAAAACAGTAAAATGATGTAATACATTTTACAGTAAATGTAATACTAAAGTAATTAGTATTACAGTAATGTTACTGTTTTATGAAATACAGCAGCTACTGGATAATTGTTGCCAGTAACTTACTGTTAATTTAACAGGAAATCGTTTACAGTGTATATACAGTTGAAGTCAGAATTATTAGCCCCCTTCGATTTTTCTTCTTTTTAAAATATTTTCCAAATGATGTTTAACAGAGCAAGGACATTTTCACAGTATGTCTGATAATATATTTTCTTCTCGATAAAGTCTTATTTGTTTTATTTTTGCAAGAATAAAAGCAGTCTTTAATTTTTTATGAACCATTTTAGGGACAAAATTATTAGCCCCTTTAAGCTATATTTTTTCTCTATAATCTACAGAACAAACCACTGTTATCCAATAACTTGCCTAATTCCCCTAACCTGCCTAGTTAACTTAATTATCCTAGTTAAGCCTTTAAATGTCACTTTAAGCTGTATAGAAGTGTCTTGAAAAATATCTGGTCAAATATTATTTACAGTCATCATAAAGATAAAATAAATCAGTTAGTACATGATTGTTAATTTGATTAATTTTTTTGTTTTTTTTCCCCACAGTACTACATTGAAAGATCAAATCTAAAGAGTATGCCTGTACAGTACACCATGGTCCAGAGTGGACACAATAATGTACCTAGGGCTGTGCAATATATATAAAAAATTATTGATAGATAATGGTATATGCAATACTCATATCACAGATATATTTATATAATTTATAATAATAATAATAATAAGTTAACACAATAAAATTTAACTCAAAAACTATCATTAATCTCCTTAAACAGGGAAATAAAATTTAACAAGAAATATCACAATACTCAAAAGCAATGTACCAAATTAAAATTAGACCATATGTTACTTGAAAAATTACACCATTTAAGTAATCAATGTGGCTATAATTGTTTTTATATGCAAAATAAAAATAAAACATCACATTTTTAAGAATGCTTTATTTACAGCAGATCAGAAATAGGATGCAAATGACATTAAAACACAAAATGAGGAATGAAGAAAAACATCTGGACTCCAATTTGTCACCAAGCGGACAGGTGCAGGAGACACATAGACGGTCCAGGAAGAAGCCGGAGGGACCGGAGCAGTAGAGACCTCAGTACAGCTGTCCGGACTCGAACAGGCAGAAGTAGAGCTCTCTTTAATCCAGTCAGGCGCCAAACAGGCAGAATCGGGAAAGTCCTCGGTACAGCATTCGGGACTTAAACTGGCAGCATCAGGAGAGTCCTCAGTGCAGCAGTCGGGACTTAAATTGGCAGCAGCAGAAGACTCAGCCGTATAGCAGTCGAGACTCAAACTGGCAGAATCAGAAGAGTCCTCGGTACTGCAGTAGGGACTCAAAGAGCCAGCATTAGGAGAGTCTTCAGTACAAATGTCGGGAGTCAAACTGGCAGCATCAGGAAAGTCCTCGGTACAGCAGTCGGGACTCATACCGGCAGTACCTGGAGAGACCTCTGTATTCCTGTCATGAGTCGAAACGACAACACCAGAAGAGAACTCCGCAGAGCAGTTGGGAGTTAAACAGATAGCAAAAGAGACCTCAGTGCTTCTGTCAGGACTCAAACAGGCAGCAGCAGGAGACTCCTCGGTATAGCAGTCGTGACTCAAACGGGCAGTACCTGGAGAGACCTCTGTATTCCTGTCATGAGTCGAAACGGCAACACCAGAAGAGAACTCCGCAGAGCAGTTGGGAGTTAAACAGATAGCAAAAGAGACCTTAGTACTTCTGTCAGGACTCAAACTGGCAGCAGGAGAGACCTCAGTACTGCTGTCAGGACTCAAACTGGCAGCAGGAGACTCCTCAGTACTGCTGTCAGGACTCAAACTGGCCGCTGTATGAGATAGGGCAGCACTGTTGTCAGGAGCCAAACAGGCAGCAGGAGAGACTTCAGCACTGTGGTCAGATGAGGCCTTGGTGTATTTTTTGCCACCTCTTTGATGGGAAAAGGCCCACCTCCAAATTGATTTCTTCTTTTTAGAAGAACGCTTCTTTCCTCTTTCCACATCTCTCTCTAGATGTAAATTGTTTTCCACTTCATCTGTGGAAGATTGTGGTGGTGTACAATGATAGTAGTCCACACTGCCACAATCATTTCTTGACGGTTTACAACTTGAACTGAGCTGACCCATATTTGAATTGTCAGAGCTACAGAATGAACAAACCAACAAGAATTGCAGTAACATACAGTGTGATGTCACATATAGAACTCACAAATAGAGGCCAGCATTCTGTGGCTTCCGGTTTCTACGGTAACCAATTCCATTGTGTCCCACTGGCCCATGTCACCACGTTTAAATCATTAAATTCTCAGTTTTTACTTGGTATTCTACTTTTGACATAAAATAAAGTAATTTATTTTAATAATAGGTATTTATATAAACACTTATAATACATATATATATAAATTTATATAAATACTTATAATAAAAATGTCTTCAACAAAAACAGTGAACTCAACTAATCAGAGAAATAAGCTGAGGTGTTGTGGACTGTTTAAAGCTAGCTCATTCTTGATTGAGATCAAATGGATAAAATGTGAAAGGTCAAGTATAAAATGTTTTATATTCGTTGTGAAATATTTGTATGAAATTCCATTCATTTCCATTTAATACTAATATGTGTTGTTAAGGAATAAATTTAGACAAATTTAAAATTGATTTTCTTGATTAAATATAGCAGAATATTTCTGGTGACAACCAGATATTTAAACAGATCTCATTATAAATTTGAAAAGTTGGTTCTTTTTTAAAAATGCATAAACTAACAGATCTATAATAACCATACCTCAATGATTTCTTATTGATTTAAAAACAATTATCATCTGGTTATTAAGGATATAACGATTCACTGGACTCACAATTCGATAAGATTCACCATACTAATCTCACAATTCATGATTCAGTCACGATTTTTAAGCAAAATTATTTAAAACAAATTGAAGGTGAAGAGTGCTTTCATTTCTTTCTTAAATGCAGCACTTTTTTGCTAAATATAAAATATTTTCTGCCATAACTTAATTGCTATTTTATAAACAAAACAAGAATAATACAAACTAAATACTAGGGGTGTAACGATACACTCAGCTCACGATACAATGTGTATCACGATATAATGTTCACGATTCGATATGTATCACGATATTTGGAATAAAAATTGAAAATTAAACTGAAATTCAAAATTTTTTTTAAAATTTTTTTAATTACCAAGTAAACTATTTTTTATGTATTTCTTTTGTTTCAACTTGTTAAACTGAACCTTCTTTAAGAAAATAAATTAAACAGGACTGTCTCTGGAAAATCAAACAATTTAAAAACTTCTTATAAAATATTATTGAAATTATTCAATTCAATTGAATTAAACAGTAAGAGCTCAAGGCTTTGTTTGGTCACTTGCATTTTTTGTGTGTGCAATCTACATTTCCAGGTAATCAGCAGTTCTATAAAATAATTCTGAACTGATGTGTATCTGTCTGAGAGGTTTTTATGTATGGCTGTCTTCATGTTGGGCAAGATGAGTGACAGGGTGGCCGTCTTTTCATTACACAGGACAGTCGTGGCTCTTCTCAGCAGTTTAGGCAGGTTTACTATTTCTTCGGCGTCGCTGATGTCGGCGCTATCAAGTATATCATGTTGACGTGCATTTTTGTGTACCTCTGAACTCAAAAGAGTTCATGCTCGTAATCATAACTCTAAAATGCGAGATGATTATTTAAATAATGTGCACGCTTTCGGTTTCATTTCCACTGCTGTTCATACTTCCCAAGCGGCTCCTGAACGATCACTCTGTTCCACAAACTGAATGTTGTTTACTACTTTATTACCTGTTAGTCACAACCTGCAGGTTCTGTTCACTGAAGCAGACACGCGCGCGTCTATCATAGTCCGCCCTCTGTAGTAACACCTCACGGTCAGCTCACGTCATGTGTGATTTTGCGGCTACCAATACATCATTATATGAAGACAGAATGATATTTTAGGGTGAATTGTACCTTATAAATACAGTAAAGGAGGGGGAAAAACTAATCTAATACCTGCTTCTGTCAAAGAACAACTCTCTGTTTTAGTCTGAAAAAGATCTTTGCACTTTCGATATAAAAACACTGCATAAGCTAACATGGACACTAATAATTTGATTTTTATGCGATTAAGACAATACTCTGATTAAGAGTCTACAATGTAAACAGCGATTTTTGATTAATTTAATCCAATTAAGGTCATAATCGAACTAAAGAGAAACCGAATTAAGACGCCGATTTTAGTTGCAACCGTCATGTAGAACTTTTCACCGCGTTTTGAAACACACACACACACACACACACACACACGTTCCAGAATGAAAGTGAAAGTGTCAAATTGCTGTTAAAATTGACAAAATAAAAAATGAAACACCCAAAATTACACAAAACTCAAGGAAATGCGGATAGCATGGTGACGCAATGATGTTAATCGAATGATTTGTTATAACATGTTAGAAAAGGATCATGAAAGGATCATTCAAAAAGCAACTCATGTAAACATCTTAATCTTATTATTGTCTTAATTAGATTAAGGCAAATAATTTGATTACTGATGTCCATGTAAACAGTCACTGATTTACCCTCTGATCTCCATAGCAATTGCTAAGGCAAGTGGAACCACGTGGTTTGGTTTATTAGTTGGTTAATAGTTTTTTGGTAATAGACGTCTGTGACAGTAGTTTTTCATTGTGCTGATGGTTTATGTGCATCATTTTTGTCAAAATAGATGTGTTTTTGCAGTATTTGCACACTCTTTGTGTTTTGTCTGGCGCACATCACCGCTGTCATTTTACTCTGTCGCCCACCTCTTGCTCGACGTTGATGTGCAGGTGAAGTGAGCTTGCACCAGTAAACAGCATCCCCTCTGTTCAAAACATGTATCACGATTCATTCAACATTTTACCCACATTTGTATCGTCACATATTTGAATCGATTTTCAACTGGCTAACGGTGAATCATTAAATCCCTATTAGTTATTATTTTTTGTGGTATCATGTGCTTCACCTGGTATAGTTGTGCTTTCTCCGAGACTCTGGATCTTGCGGTCTAGGATGCGGCGTCCTCTGCTGAGGGTTTTAAGGAACTGTGCCTCTTCCTCATTGATGATATCCTTTACCATATCAGGATCTTTCCGCAGCTCTGGAAAAGCATCACCCTGAAAAGAGCAATAAACTATTAAATGGACATAAGAGAGTAAGTATTAAAAAACTATATTAAAATAAGGCAAATGCCTTGATTAACCATTACTAATAATGTACATCTATTTTGTAGCCAGTTTAGACTAGTCATTTCATCCTCTTCGTAGTAAAGATTTTCTGAGTTGTTTGGATTAAAAAATTAATTATGGAATGTTTCACTCACTCTCGCGACTGTGCAGGTGCACTCAACTGCAAAGCCAAGTGAAAGTAGGCTTCAGTAAAAAGATAATGCAAAAACGCATATGATTAACAACAGCTTTAGAAAGCAAAAGCCAAATCCATTTTAGGAAATTTAGAAACCTGGCCGGATGAAATGCCAAAAAAGTAGCATCTCTGTGTGTCTGCAGAGCATGTGAGACTGTGTGAATACTAACAAGTTTCGTGCAGACTGAACGAAAGAGAGAAACAAGAGAGATTTTTCCTATACTTAATCGATCACAGATACAATATAGTGTAAAAGAATAATAGAAATAGTAAAAAATAATAATAATAAATAAAAATAAACAAAAAAGGTGTCACTAAATATAGTTGGGCGGTGGTTAATATACCTGGTGGCCCGCCCAAATAAAGTCAATAGCCCCTTTCACACATACAGACCTTTCCGGAAAATTGCCGGCAATTTTCCGGAACGGTTGTATGTGTGAACAGGTCCTTTTTGAAAATACCGGTAAATTCGTTCTGGCTATTTTCCGGAAAGAGAATTTGCCGGAATGCTGCGCGGTGTAAATGCAGAAGGAAGATTCCCGTAAGAAGCGCGTGCACGTCTAGAACGTGCTGACGTGAGACGTCTGCTTTAGCCAATCACAACAGTCAGACGCATTTACGTCCGCGCGGTTTGTGAGGATAAAAGCCTTTGAATATTTTTCCTGACACATTTAGCTGCTAGAAGTTAGTTAGATCACGTTTACATGTTCTTCTTAATGCCAACTGTGTAAATAATCATCGATGAGATGCTTATGATAAGCCGTTGTTTGTTTACCTTCAAGCTTTGCGTGCGCATATGAGCGCCTGCACATCTCGACATGCGAAAGTGATCCTGCGAAAGTTGTTCACAATATTGATCATCCACAGAGTTTGTAATTTAGTCAAATGTTTACAAATACAAGCGCAGCCGTTTAAAGCTCATTTGTGGTGAATGATGTCAGAACTTACCGGTATTTTGGAATGGATGTGTGAATGCTCTTTTCCGGAAAAATTCCGTAACGTCCTTGCCTGTGTGAACAGCGCTTTTTTGAATATACCGGTAAAGTCGTTCCGGAAATTTTCCGGATATTTACCGGTATCACTGTGTGAAAGGGGCTAGTGACTGTTCAAGTCATTTAAAGAATGACTGTTTTAAATAACGGTTTACACTACACAGCATTGTTGGTTTACAAAAAAACAAAAACAAACATAGTCCTGTTGTACTACCACATTTGATTTAGGTTTTATTGTATATATATATATATATATATTAAAAAAATATTAAATAAATTTAAAAATAAATTAATATTTTTCAGATTTTCATAGTATATTTATTAATTCCAGTACTTTTATCATAAACTGATTTATCAACCATTTGGTAGAGGTTGCTATTTTAAAAACTATGGGATGTGCTGAAAAAAATGCATTGAGTTTGTTAACTAGCGACTTATGGAGTTAAGAAATGTAATTCAGAAATGTTTTTCTTGGTGGGGCAGGTAAAGGGATAAAAGCCAATGCCAATAATCCACACGGTAGTGGTATTCTGTGCATTTCTATGGATGAATAAAAATATCTCTTATACAAGACAATAACCAACATAATATCTCTTAGTTTTCTGTGCATCCCTATGAACAATACATTATATAAGTAGCAGTAAAGCTATTATCTATTTGTATTTTATTGCTTTTTACCTTTGCTAGCTGTACAGTAGCAAAGAGCTTTAAGTTTACCTGTTGAATTGGATGAACACCAAATTCCAGATTTCAAGCTTATTTGGGTCATCCATGTTGACCAGGTGTGCAGCATCTCTGCCTCCAATGCGATCATAGTGGATCTCACTGCACGGCCCACATGGACCAGTGTCCCCCATCTCCCAGAAGTTATCCTTCATGCTGCCAGGCAGAATACGGCTCTCCTCCATTCTGATACAGAAAGAATATAAACAAATTTACATCAATTCTACAACTTGTATTATAATTAAAATTGGTCATTTTAACCCATATAGATAATCTAATCACAGTCATATCACCCTGCAGCCCAAGACCGGTTACTCACTGAATTCTAAGCAGGACTGAGTCTGGTCAGTACCTGGATAGGAGACCACATGGGAAAACTAGGTTGCTGTTGGAAGTGGTGTAAGTGAGGCTAGCAGGGGGCGCTCAAAGTGCAGTCAATAGCCCCTTTCACACAGTGATACTGTAAATATCTGAAAAATTAACGGAACGACTTTACCAGACTTTACCACGACTTTACCTGTGCTGTTCACACAGGCGAGGACGTTACGGAATTTTTCCAGAAAAGATCATTGACACATCCATTCCAAAATACCAGTAAATTCTGACATCATTAACCAGAAATGAGCTCTAAACAGCTGCGCTTGTATTTGTAAACGTTTGACTACATTACAAACTATAAAACTATATATAATATAGTTAACTATAAACTATAAAAAACACAGATGACAATAAAAAAGTGATAATCTCTTCTTCTAGGAAACAATAACATTTATCTTTAATATTGCAATTTACGGTGAAATTCTGCCTTCCTTTTACATTCACAAACTGAAAGTAATATCCAAAAAAGCAAATAGATAATTCACAAAAATATTATTAATTAGGTCACACTTAACTTACTCTAAACCCTTTATGAATTCCTTTATGATGTTAAACGCAAAAGCAGATATTTTGAAAAAATGTTCAAAACAAGTTAATAAGCTACCAGTTTCCAACAATCTTTAAAATTATTTTGTGTTCTACAGTTTAAACTATCAAAATAATGATAACATTTACATGTAATATTCTTCAACCAATTAGGCACATACATTCACTTTTTTTTGCTAAACTTTCATATATATATATATATATATATATACATATATATATATATATATATATATATATATATATATATATATATATATATATATATGTAACCCATGCGCTCTCTGCGTGCTCGCTGGCCTCTAGCACCACCGCTGCTACTCTGCGTTGTGTTGTATGTGTTGTGGGGTGGTAAACTGGAGATGCAGGCAAAGAGAGGTTCGCGATCGTGACTCGACCATTTATTTGTCAGAAGGGCACCTATCAGTGTTGATAACACAAACTCAGTCAAATATCAACACAAAACATTCATTATTATTAACTACTGCAACACAATGGCTTTGCATGAGCCGCACACTCCCTCAATCACTCTATCACAAAAAATAAAAAATAAAACAACCTTTTAACTCCCTATACAACTCTCCATTTGCTCCTTACAATTTAGTACACAGAATATCTCAGTAAAAAGAACTCTTGAGCATTAATAACAAAGATGCATTTTAAATAAGGATCCTGCTATCATGAACACGTCTTACCTATCAGTGTTGATAACACAAACTGAGGAAATTACGGCGCACTGCGCACATATTCAACACTACGGTGTGCCAAGAGGCTCAAACAACATAAGAAACGTTCAAATACCTAAATAAAACAGTGTCACAGCGACATCTTGTGGACAAAACAAACACTGCGCTACATCCACCCCTTCCTTAATTGATGGCGTCCCAGCCATCAGATTACCCAAAAACTTAAAAGTGGTATGCTCTTGGGCAATTAAAACAATAAATGTGTTTTGATTGAATGTGTATAGATGGTGTATGTGGGGTAGCTAACTGTTATCAGTGTGTATGCAGTATGGCTCTGTGAGTGTCCTGCTCCTCTTATTTTTAAGCTTTAGCCACAACTTCCTCCCTCTTTCTATCTTCTTTTGATCACTCTCCATATTCACAACTTGTGATTCCAGTAAGAGTTTAAGTGGAGGGCGTCGATTTCTTTGGGGGTTTCTCCTTGGAGAGTTGGGCCCTTGTGTGGAGGTGGCACCACTGTCCATTGCACGCACTTCCTCTCTGTCACTCATTTCTGCTGTACATGTGTCTGCCTCCTGTGTGTTCATTGGTTCCCCTTGCTCATTGGCTGTTTCAATACAGGTTCCTTCCAGAGTCTCATCTGAACCATTACTTTCCATATCCTCTTCGGCTTCCAGTTCAATGCCTGCCTCGCTTATCTCTCCAACTGATTCTTTCCCTTCCATGATCACTTGTTCGTCTTGCTCCACAGGAAGAAACATACACTGGGTCAAAAGGTTTCTATGAACCACTCTCTCTGCTCCTCCATCCTCTGGTCGCACCACGTACACAGGCAAATTTGGTTGCTTCCTGACCACAACATAAGGCCGCGCCTCCCATCGATCTCCCAACTTCTGTCTTCCCTCCACATGACAGACTTTGACTAAGACTCTATCACCAGGACTCAGGTCCTCGCTCTTAGCTCTTTTGTCATAATATTTTTTCTGTTGTCCTTTTGCCAGCTGAGATGTCTTATTAGCCAGGGCATAGGCCTGCTTCAGGGAGTCATACAGAGTCTGAACATACTCGCTGTATTCACATGGCTGGTTTGTCGTGGGGGAACCAAAAATGAGGTCCACTGGGAGCCTCGGATGCCTGCCAAACATTAGGTAGTATGGGCTATAGCCAGTGGAGTCATGCTGTGAGCAGTTATATGCATGTGTCATGGCATCAATGTGCTCATGCCATCGGGACTTCAAGTGAGGCTCTAGGGTTCCTAACATGTTCATCAGAGTACGGTTAAATCTCTCAGTGGTCCCATTTCCCTGGGGGTGGTAGGGCGTGGTGTGAGTTTTAGTGATGCCCGTACACTTGCATAACTCCTTCACAATTGCACTTTCAAAATTACGGCCTTGATCAGCATGTAATCTTGCAGGGAACCCAAATCGGCAGAAGAAATTCCTCCACAAGGTTCTGGCTACTGTGCTTGCCTTTTGGTCCCTAGTGGGGTAGGCTTGTGCGTAACGGGAAAAGTGATCCGTAACTATAAGCACATTCTCTATACCACCCTTGGACTTCTCCAGCATCAAGAAGTCCACACAGACCAGGTCCATTGGGGCACTGGTATGAATACTGACAAGGGGTGCCCTGACATTGGCTGTGGGAGTTTTCCTTAGGCAGCACCTCTCACACTGTTCACACCAAGCCTTAATTTCCTGGAACATTCTTGGCCAGTAAAATCGTTCTCTTATCATCTGTAGTGTCCTCTCAAATCCCAGATGCCCTGCGTCATTGTGAAGGGCTATTTTAATGGTTTCTCGCAGCTTTTCAGGCAGTATTAGTTGTTCAATCACCCCTTTGTGGCAGTCTCTGATACTGCGGTACAGGATTCCTTTTTTTACCACCAGCCTCTTCCACTCTTTTAAAAGAAGACCCCCAGTAGCTCCCACTTCTATCCTCTCACTGTGACTTGGTTTGTGGTTCCTACTCTTGAAGTGGAGGACAGGACCGATAACCCCATCTTCCCTCTGCATCGCTCGGAGCTCCATTATAGTCATAGCAGGCAGTGCCTCCATCCCCACATCCATATACACCTCCCTAGTCTCCTGACAGCTTTCCGTTTCCTCTATAAGAACTGTGTCCTCTCCTACGACCCCCTCAATCTTCTGGGTGGTATGTGCCTCCTCAGGACTTGGTTCACTTATCCTCAACTGCTGTGGGCAGGACTGCAGTGTTTCCACCACCTCTTGATTTGACATTCGCGAGAGGGCATCAGCATTTGAATTATCCTGTCCCCTCCGATACTGAATGTCAAAATCAAATATGGATAGATGAGAGACCCATCTCTGACCGGTGGCGTCCAGTTTGGCTGAGGTCATTACATATTTCAGAGGGTTATTGTCTGTCAGAACAGAGAACTTGCGTCCATAGAGGTGGTCATGAAACTTCTCTGTAACTGCCCACTTGAGAGCAAGAAACTCAAGCTTGTGTGCCGGATACCTTGTCTCAGGTGGGCTCAAGCCTCTGCTCGCATATGCAATTACCCTTTCTGCCCCATTTTGGACCTGCACCAGAACTGCGCCAAGCCCTGTTCCTGAGGCGTCAGTCTGCAGCAGAAAGGGCTGACTGTAATCTGGATAGCCTAGCACTGGAGCACTTATCAGCTTTTCTTTTAAAGACTGAAAAGCCTCCTCACATTCAGCAGTCCAAAGAAATGGCTGGTGTGGGCCAGGATTTTTCTGCTTTCCTCTTTTCTTTCTTTTAGGGTCGCCGGAGGTAAGGCGGTATAAAGGAGAAACTAAGTTAGAGTAGCCCTTAACATACCTCCTATAGTAGCCTGTGAATCCCAAAAACTGCAACACTTCTACACAGTTAGTCGGCCTTTGCCAATCCTTGACCTTATTGATCTTCTCTGGGTCTGTCCTGATGCCCTCTGCTGACACCAAGTGACCCAAGTACTGCACTTCCTTCCTCACAAGCTGGCACTTAGATGGTTTAAGCTTTAAACCATGTTCTCGAAGCCTATCGAAAACCATCTGGAGCCTTTCCAAGTGTTCTTTAAAAGACTTAGAGAAAATTATGATGTCGTCAAGATAAATAAGGAGGTGGGTGAAATTTAAATCGCCAAAACAGGAGGTCATCAGTCTTTGAAATGTGGAGGGTGCATTTTGCAACCCAAAAGGCATCCTATTGGCTTCAAACAGACCCATAGGAGTGCTGAATGCCGTCTTGGGCTTATCTTGTTCCGCCACCTCCACCTGCCAATATCCTGAGGTAAGGTCGAGGGTCGAGAAATACTTTGCCTGTCCTAAAGCCTCTAGAGCCTCCTCTATCCTAGGCAAAGGGAATGCATCTCGTGTGCTGCAGGAGTTTAGTTTCCTGTAGTCAATACACAATCGCAGTGACCCATCTTTCTTTGTCACAACCACCACAGGTGATGCATAAGGACTTTTACTGGGGCGAATAACTCCTGCTGTCTCCATATCCATCAATAACCGCCTTACATCTTGCCACTGGGAGGGGGGTATTTTGCGGTATGGCATTCGGAACGGCCTTGGGTCAACCAAGGGAATCTCATGCTGTACTGTTGTGGTGTGACCATAGTCCAGAGGATGTTGGGAAAACACATCTGCATTCTTGTCCAGCAGGTCCTTAAGTAGGACACGTTGGTCCTCACTTTCCACTGAAGCTTTACTTAGGTCAACACCGCAGCTGGCTACTACTTGGTCTAGACTGAGACATGCCCCGCTGTGTCCAGCTTCACCATGCTTTTTATCAGGGAACTCTACCACCTTGTCCACTAGGACTGCACTGGCCAGTCTTGTGTGTTGTTTGATTGTAACCACTTGCTGGGAAAGATTCATCACTCTAACAGCGGCACAACCTCTTTTCACATTCACAAGTACTTTGGCAACTAAGATGTCTTGAGGGAGCTTTAAGGAGGGATGACCTTCGATAGGAGCTGTGTAGGTCTTCCTTTGAGGGCCTGTTCTGACCTTACACCTTAAATCCATCTCTTTCCCACCAGGGATGTGTATTGTATGACCAGTGTAAACAGCAGGACCCACAATGTCATGCACTCCCCTTTGCTTGGTGCTCCCCACCTTCAGAAAAGCTGTGTACCACTCAGGATGCTTTTCTTTGACCTGGTGCAGAAACTGCGATCCATAAGCTGCTTGAAGATGGGTTCGAGAGGCTCGTATTACGTTGGTTCCCACTAACAGGGGGACTGAAGAGCGATAGTCGGAATCAGGAACAACAAAAGTAGGTACTGCCTTGAATTCTTTTCCCAGCACTTTCAGGTCAATGTGTAGGACTCCATGATAGGGTACTGTCTGACCTGCTGCACCCTCTATAGCTATTGTAGAAGACTGTAGCTTCTGTTTTTGTAGTGCTGGGTGACTCTGCCAGTAATCGTGGGTAATACTGGTTATCTGAGAGCCAGAATCAATGAGAGCCTTGCATGCCTTGCCATTTACTTCCACTTCCCCTTCATTCCTGGGACCCACTAGGGCAGTGTCCCCTCGCTTAGTGGAAATCCTCATTACTGGTGAGTGGGGTCCTTGCTGTGTACCCATGGATGCCCCGGCTGCCATGGGCACTAAGCGTTTAAATTTTGAGCAAAGTGCAGGTGCCCATCAGCAGAAGTTTTAGGCTGTTGGGCCTCAGCCAGACTTGATTCAGGAAGTACTGCTCGGCACACTCTGGCTGTGTGGCCTTGTTCTCCACACCGGTAACACACAAAACCCACACTCTGGCTTGCTTTTCCCTTCCCTGGTTGGACAGCTAATGGGGATGCAAGGGATGGAGAGGCCATTCTCATTTCTAGTTGGGACAACTTAGCCATTTGTTCTTCCTGAATTAGGGCTAACTTCTTTACCATTTCTGTCAACTCTGATATTTCAGATGCATGCTTTGGTCTATCCATTTTGGTGTTTTCCCCCCCTCTCGAAGCTACATGTACCTGAGCAAATGCTTTCTTTGCTTTACTCTGTGTATGGAACTTCTTAGTCTCTCTGGCTAAACTTCGGAGCTCAGCTTGTAGCTCTCTGAAGCTCAAAAGCCTGGGTGCCATTGGAGCGACTCTTGTGTACACTTCCTCATCTGTAAGACCCCGCATGAACTGTCGGGTTAATTTGCTATCTCGATCTAGAAAGGGTCTACCTCCTCTTTCCTTCTCCTCTACCGTCCGTAACTTTGCATCAAGTGCAATAGCATAAGAACATGCAGACTCTCCTGAATACTGGCTCCGCTCATAGAAATCAGCCAGAGGATCCAGAGAGCCTCTTGTGTCACTGTATTCAGCCCTCAGTTCCTCGAATGCTCTCTCAGGGGTCTGATCATGGGGAGGTAGGTTTAAGATGAGATTTCTGGCTTCACCACCCAGATGTCGCACAACAGTTGAAAATCGAAGGTGCATTGGGAGCTCTATTGCCTCCAGAAGGTACTGCAAATCTCGAATCCAGTCTTCCACCAGTATCCTACAGTCTGGATTTCCTGTGAAAACTTGAACATTTTTTACTTGATGAGTTTGCATGAAACCACCATGAGCTGCCATTGGAGGACACTGATTTGTGGCTACTTGATCAGGGGGCCTGAACTGTGTCACATGTGGGTAGGCTGACTGACTGGCCGATGTAGATAGGGGAAGTTGAGCAAGAGCACCAACCTGCATATTTTGTTGGGGAGGAGGAGACATTTGAAAAGGAGCATCAAGATTTGCCTGATCCACTGCTACTTGAGGGTTGTATAGAGTCATGCTGGGAACCCTAGCATTAGCAAATGGTGGTAATGGGGTGGATCCACTATAGCTTTGAACTTGACCAGTGAGAAGCGTGGGTTCAGGGGAATACATTTGATGGGCCTGCCCCATAGTTACGTGTTTGAGTGTAATATGTGCTGCTGGTCCTCCCTGAAGACTCTTTGTAGGCTCAGGAAAGGGATTTGAATACACAGAGTAAGCCTGGGGGCTCGGTCTATTTGACTGTACTGGATGATGTGAAGCACCTGGAAGGGGTCTGGGCAATAGCTGCTCAGCTGGCATTTTAGCGAAGCTATGGTGCTCAGAGCTTTGCGTAGTCATGGTCCCTAATGGCCCATAGTCACTGTGTTTGCAAACAGAGGTATTGACTGCCCTTTCTGCATGTTCACCTGGCCTTGTATCTGGGCTATTGTCAAAGCAGAGTGGCGGTACCTGCCCTGAGGCCCCAGTGCCTGGCAGCCTAAATGTCTGAGTTGGTGTCACATATTGGCCAGCATAAAAGGAGTTTGTAGGGAGTGGTGGAGTTTGTCTTTCTAAGGGTGGCATTGGGTCATTTTGGACATGCTCAACTGGTGGCAGGTGACTGGATGTGCCAGAAAAGGAGCTCTGCTTATTTTGAGTTGAGTTTGCATATCTGTGTGACATTGTAAATTTTGTAAAAATGTTTACTATGTGCAAGCAGGTTAATTTGTAGTGTAATTTAATTGTATCAATGTGTTGTATTTACGTAAAATGTTCAATTTTGTAGGAATGAGAAAAAAAAATTCCATAAAAAAAATAATAAAAATAATAAGCTATGTCAGATATATGCAGAGAAAAAAAAACACTTATGCCAAAAATTCCTAAACTAAGATGACTTGTCACTTTATACTCAAAGGCCTGTAGTATTTCTCACTAAATATTAATTAGATGCAATACAATCTCAGAAACAAATGGAAGAAATCTCAATTCTGAATAGTCTTTTTTTTTTTTTTTCACAAAAAAATATTTTTCATGACAATAGATCACTCACATTAAAACATAAACAGTTCAGATTGCAAGCAGGCTTTAAAGGATATCGAGATGCCGGTGTTGTATCCCCAAAATCACCAGTTTAGTGATTAAATTTCATCTATTACAGAGTTCAGCAATCAAATCACTGGGTGTTAAATACTCTTCCTGGTCGGTGTAATTTTGCCACAATCCGGGTTGTCACGGCACCAAAATGTAACCCATGCGCTCTCTGCGTGCTCGCTGGCCTCTAGCACCACCGCTGCTACTCTGCGTTGTGTTGTATGTGTTGTGGGGTGGTAAACTGGAGATGCAGGCAAAGAGAGGTTCGCGATCGTGACTCGACCATTTATTTGTCAGAAGGGCACCTATCAGTGTTGATAACACAAACTCAGTCAAATATCAACACAAAACATTCATTATTATTAACTACTGCAACACAATGGCTTTGCATGAGCCGCACACTCCCTCAATCACTCTATCACAAAAAATAAAAAATAAAACAACCTTTTAACTCCCTATACAACTCTCCATTTGCTCCTTACAATTTAGTACACAGAATATCTCAGTAAAAAGAACTCTTGAGCATTAATAACAAAGATGCATTTTAAATAAGGATCCTGCTATCATGAACACGTCTTACCTATCAGTGTTGATAACACAAACTGAGGAAATTACGGCGCACTGCGCACATATTCAACACTACGGTGTGCCAAGAGGCTCAAACAACATAAGAAACGTTCAAATACCTAAATAAAACAGTGTCACAGCGACATCTTGTGGACAAAACAAACACTGCGCTACATATATATATATATATATATATATATATATATATATATATATATATATATATATATATATATATATATATATATATATATATATATATAACTTTGTTCAAATCTCCCTACTTGGTTCATTCCGGCATTGGCGAAGAGCAGCGTGGGGTCATCCAGTGGAATGGTGGCTGATGAGTGGACATACTGGTGTTCATGGCGGCGGAAGAAGTCGATGAACTTCTCGCGGATCTGTGCAGCAGTAAGTGAAGAGTCCATGCTTGTTCCGTTTTTCACAGGAGACTAGTGATAAACACAAACACGGCGAGTCAGAAACCGGTTACACAAAAACAGCGGGTGGGGTAAACCCAATGTAATGCAGCTGCTTTGTGGTGCTATTAACCGGCAACAATTATAAATCTGTTAGGGACACCTGTGGCCTGAAGAAACATCAGGTACACCTCACGAATCATTAACACTGCATCAATACCGGCACATGCCTGAGATTAAAACGGTTAGTAAGGAGGCAAGTTTTAAATTCATCAAACACACTAAATTTGATCTATTTAGGAAAATGTGCTGAGAAAGTCTGCCACTACCTTCTTTATGTGGGAAAAATAGACTGAAGAAATGTTGCATGATGTGGAAAAGAAACGGACTTTTACTTTTTTTTCTTTTCCTTTTCATATATATTGTAATAAAAATCTAATTTCAAAAGATGACTAGTAACACTATTTGGAAATGGTAATATTAGATTGATTGAGATTATTTTGTATTTTGCATGTTACAACAAAGTACATTACAATAAAGATCCAAATGAAACAAATTGTCTTTTAGGGTTTTCTTAAATAGTATTGAGACTCAGAAAATTCAGTCATATTTAAAACATTCACTGTTTAGTTTTCATTGTATAAATAAATACAATTAATCTTTGTTTAAGCACAGGTCACAAGTCTTTAGAAAGACATCCAAATGACAACCTTTCACTATATTAGGGTTAAACTTTGCGCAGAATCCACTAATTACGTTCTGAACTGTGGTGGCTGGTTATTAAGGCTGGGCGATTAATCGAAAAGTACAACATTCAGAACCTATAATCAAACAAATTTTCCAGGTCATTTTTTTCAGTTACTTTTACTTGTACTTTTTTGACTGCTCTTTTTAGGCCGTGTGAGTTTTAATTTCAGTTGTTCAACGTTTATGTTCAATACATAATCATAGATAGTAGATAGTGTGTGTTTCTTCCAATTATTTTAAAATCAAGTAATGGACCCTTCATTTAAAAAGCTCTCACTTGTAATATGTGAAAATATTATTTACTGTACAAAACTTGTCAGTAAACTATAAGGACAAAACAAATGAATAAAATATTCGTTCATTAGTGGTAGATGAGTTAAAATGTTCAATTAATCGAGATTTAGATTTCAGGCCAAATCGTCCAGCCCTACTGGCTACTAAAATTTCAACTTGACATTGCAAATCCTGTAATGTGAATAATGCAGATTTACACACAGCAATATGGATGCTGAAACGATATATGGTGCA
Source organism: Danio rerio (assembly GCF_052040795.2). NCBI lineage: Eukaryota > Metazoa > Chordata > Actinopteri > Cypriniformes > Danionidae > Danio > Danio rerio. The sequence goes on from NC_141038.1 coordinate 20,279,317, forward strand.
GCCCTAGACTGAAGTCATATAAATTTGAATGAAAATTAAAAAACACAAGTATTAAAATGCAACATCAAGACACACAACATGTCTTTTGAATAGGTTAAAAAAAACTCTGTGTAAAACTGAGAAATGCTTTAATAAGAAGCTCCTCAGCAGGTGGAGCCAGAAAACGGCAAACAGACATCCCTGAAGTAATTACATTATTACTCTTATAACAACTAATCCAAAACATAAAGATACTTTTTTAAATGACATCTCATAAGCATTCAAGCCATGCATGCCAGAAACAGCATCCTCCATGAAACAATGAACCAAAATGCTTCAACATTTGCACAATGACAGCAAGAATGTTTTAGGAGTAAAATACATTGAATTACATCATGACCCATTATACATATAAGGGCTGCACAATATTGGAAAAATCTGACATTGCGATATTTTGTTTTGCTGTGATATACATTGTGATATATTTCTATTTTTTCATCAGATGATTTGAACAGCCCCATTAAGAAAGATTTCATTAGTTACATCGACTGGGGTGATCAAGTCTTTTTCTATGCAGTGCATCTGCAAAAAACAATAAATTACAAGCATATAAAAAAGTGAGAGCAAAAATTAAAGGTTTCTTGGGAGTCTAACAGTACATAAATTTAAAAACTGAACAACTAAACACAAAATAACATGATTATCCATGTATAAATAATTTATATAATATCATTTAAGAACACCTTTATTCTTTAATAAATGATCAAATCCTGCGTCGAGACGATCGCGAATACACACATTGCGATATCGATGTTCAACCAATATTTTGTTCAGCACTAATAAAAAATTATGCTAATTATATGTAATAATTGATAGTTTTTTGTTAAAAATTAACTAGAAAAACAAGATACTGGAAAGAATTCAAGCTACTCTGGTGGTAATGGAATTGCTGTTAAACTTTTCTTTTGAAACTAAATCTTTGCCTAGATCTCTTTGAGAGCTAATTTTAGCCTCATACTTGAAAAGAGAAAACCAGAAGAAGAATGCTCTTCATATCAGCCTTCTCAATAAGGATTTTAAATTACTGTTTAATGTGTTAGCTTTGAGATTAGAAAAAAATATTGCCTTTGATTATTGAAGTTGATCAAACTGGGTTTATTCATGGACAATACTCTGGTGATAAAATGGGAAAGTATTAAAAATATGTAATAATGACAAAACACTACTCTGTGGATCTCCTTACTTCTGGGTTTAGCAATGCTGCCGTTGTGGCCCCAACATTATGAAGCTGCAGGCATGGAGACCCAAACACATGCTCAAACGGCTAGTGTAACCCCGCCAGTCCTACACCACCAAACCCATTCCGAGCTGGGATCGAACCAGCGGCCTTCCACATGGGAGTTGGTTGCTCTACACATATAATACACATATAATACAGTGTAAATTCACTAATGTTAATACCTGACCATCATAAACATTTTAATTCTGTGTAAACTCACAATTGTTGATCCTTGACCATCAAAAACATTTAATACAGTGTAAATTCACTAATGTTGATACTGGACCAACAACATTTTAATACAAGGTAAATTCACTATTGTTGGTCCTGGACCATTAAATACATTTAATACCATGTAAACTCACTAAAGGTGATCCTGGACCATCATAAACAATTTAATACAGTGTAAATTCATAATTGTTGATCCTGGACCATTAAATACATTTAACACTGTGTAAACTCACTAAAGGTGATCCTGGACCATTATAAACATTTTAATACAGCGTAAATTGACTATTGTTGATCCTGGACCATCAAAAACATTTAATAGTTTAAATTCAACAATGTTGATCCTGGACCATCATAAAGATTTCAACACAGTGTAAATTCAGTATTGTGGATCCTGGACCATCATTATTTTAATACAGTGTAAATTCACTAAAGGTGATCCTGGACCATCAGAAACATTTAAATACAGTATTGTTGATCCTGTACCATCATTATTTTAATACAGTGTAAATTCACTATTGTTGATCCTGGACCACCATAAACATTTATATATATATTTTTTCTGAATATCTTTAGAGTTTGATCATTTTATTACACAAGACATTCGAAGATTGATGTTCTGAGTACTGAGAGAGAGGGTCAGTATTACAAGAGAGAGCACTTTACCACTAGGCTACTAGAATTGATTATTGATCACAGTTTGAATTCCCTAGTGTTGATCATGGACCATCATAAACATTTTAATAGTTTTTTTTCTGAATATCTTTAGACTTTGATTATTTTTATTTAAAAAAACAAACTGAAGAGGATTACTGAGAACTGTGAGAGAGGGAAGATCGGCAAGACACATGAGGCGGGAATTGAACTCGAGTCACCTTAAGCAAATCAGTGTTACAATCCAGAGCACTTTACCACTAGGCCCCTGATGATGAGTAGTGATCACAGTTTGAGTTCTCTAGTGTTGATCCTGGACCATCATAAACATTTTAATACAGAGTAAATTCACTATTGTTGATCCTGGACCAACAAAAACTTTTTAATATTTTTTTTTCTCAATATCTTTAGAGTTTGATCATTTTTATTTCACAAGACAACTGACAAAGGTTACTCTGAGAACTAGCAGAGAGGAAAGATCAGCAAGACACATGGGATGGCAATCGAACTTGAATCACCTTGATCAGACCAGTGTTACAAGCCACAGTACTTTACCACTAGGCTACTGGAGAAGGTTGTTTCCTCACAATTTAAGTTGCCTAGTGTTGATCCTGGACCATCATTAACATTTTAATACAGTGTAAATTCACTAATGTTGATCCTGGACCATCAAAAACATTTAATAAAGTGTAAACTCACTAAAGGTGATCCTGGACCATCATAAACATTTTGATACCGTGTAAATTCACAAATGTTGATCCTGGACCATTAAAAACATTTAATACAGTTTAAATTCAATATTGTTGATCGTGGACCATTAACATTTAATACAGTGTAAATTCACTACAGCTAGACTTAACAACGCTTAGTTTAAGCAAATTTGATGAACGCGATAATGCATGTTGAATCTGAAGGGAGTCGCTCCGGCTGTGCTGTCCTGGGCGTGTTGTTTGTGTGCGTGAGTGTATGTCTGTGTCTATTTCGTTTCCTAGCAAAAAGAACAAACACCTAAACGACACAGATTTCGCCGTCCATATCCCTAAAAGTTGTTAAAATGTTTAGAGATATTGTGACTAAAGTCCCTGCAAGAATTAGTCTTTGGTGCGACACAACGCATACTTCCAGTGCGTGCCTTTTATGTACTCCTTTGATGCTTCTTACATCCCTGTCGCAGAACTAGTGGCAACAAAATTAGGCACCAAAGTGCATATGCTGATTCAGTGATCCTGCTTGTGAACATGCCTGTTCTCACTCTCAGCTCACATCATTCAAAAGAAAAGGTCCACATTAACACAAGGTCCCCTGATAATGTCAACAGACTGGACTGTCTTAGCACCTGGCTAAATGTAAAGGAGGACTAAGCAAAATAGTTTTTTTTGCAGTCCACTTTGAATCCAACATGGAAATCAATTTTTTCTTTATTGGCATTGAATGTTTTGAAATTCACATGGCACTAACATGCCTGTGTTTTTATTTCTGTAATAAATATTTCTGTCAAGTTGGGATCTTACTGGTTTATTGTGGGTATGTTGTTTACATGAGGAAATCTGTGTTATAAGTTAAACAAAATTCTAAAAATTCTAAACAAATATATTTACAATTTGAATTGTTTTTTGTCTGGCGTTTACATTAATTTTACTTTTGAATAGCCAAAATGACAAGTTTCAGTCTTTTAAATGTAATTAATCATGATTAATTAGGTTTTTTAATCGATTGACAGCACTAATAATATTTACATACATACATACATACTTTATTTCTATATATATTCAGAAGATTATTAAGGGATATCGTGTGAGAGGTGAATTTAGGAGTTTTACACTCGTGAATATTATTATTTTATCAACTCTATTCAGTCAAATATAAATCACTCTTGCAGGTAGGTTTAGTGCTGTGACTGAATATCTTCAGATAAGAAAATGTCCCACACTCAATCCTACGTTAAATAAACTGAAGCAGCTGAGGAGACAAAGGTTTCTGCTAAAAGCTTCTGTAAACCAACAGAAACTGGTTATTTTCAATAGATGTATATGTTAAACCTTTAAAAATACCCACACACACACAGACAAAGTCAATGCAGAGGGTGCGGTTGTCCGATTATTTTATTGGCTTGACAATTGTTACATATGTACCTCCAAAGCATTTGTGATGTTTACATTAAATAGGACATATGAAAACAATTAACATAGTAATGGTGGTTTTTCTAATGAATAATAATTAAGAGCACATTAAACAATCATCTTTAGGATAAAACAATAGTAATAAATACTTTATCTAATACTTAACAAACTAAGATTCATTTATAAACAATTTAGAATCCTGTGTGTGTGCATGCGCTTTCAGCTGATGGTTGCTTAGCAACGACAGTCACAGAATGTGTTCTATATTAGTGTTCCATACTAGAACAGCGCATAAGCCAGCATTCAGGACAGTAACTTGGTGGATCACACAGCTACTGTACGAATAGACAAATCTGTGATTGTGAAGGACTCGTTCGCTATGGATGCTCACTTAAATCAGTCTTCAGACAACCATAATCGCGAGTGGTCATTGGTTGTTCTGACTTTGGACCCAAAGGTGAACGTACAAGAACTGATTGAGTCAATGAAACAGTTCACCCAAATCCACTCTTTGGATCTGTCCTATGATGAAGACAATAATTGCAGATCCATTTATGTGACTTTTGAGCATTCAGGACGGGAACAGGAACCTCATCCTGTGCTCCCCACATACCACTATATTGAGCGGAAGACACTGCTTGTGAGCAATCTGCACCCAATGGTCACCGAACAACAGCTTATTGAAAAGTTTGGTCCATTGGGGTCCATCTCGACTGTGCAAGTGTGCAGAAACAACATCGTCTCTCCTGTGTATGCCTTTGTGACTTTCCATCATCGACTCGATGCAGTGCGAGCACAAAAAGCTCTGAACTTCACTCATTTACTGAATAAACCTCTGATCATCATGTGGGGCCCAGACAAGACAACTGAGGTCCTCTCAGATTATGACAGCAGCTCTCAAAGACAAACAGAGGAGAGAGAGGCAGCTGGAGAAACAGAGGAGAAAAAGACCAGTGGAGAAACAGAGGAGAGAGAGGCAGCTGGAGAAACAGAGGAGAAAAAGACCAGTGGAGAAACAGAGAGAGAAGCAGCTGGAAAAACAGAGGAGAGAGCGAACAGCGAGTCTTCATGGAGAAGAAGGATCTCCAACAATGTGAAAAGTGCTGTGAAAGCCACGGTAAGCAGTCCAGCAACCTGGGTCGGAGTCGGCATAGGTGTCTGTGCTGCTTATGCCTACTTCAGGAGCAGGAGCTAGTGTGGACACATTCTAAAAGGTAATTTATCTCATTTAAGTGACATGACAAATGACTGAGCTTAGTAACACATATGTTTATATAGAATTCTCTGTGGGTCAGAGGTCATGGTAATTCATACTCAAATTCAGGTTCATTTAGACATCGACACTGATTTTCTTGACTCTGTTCTTTTCCAGACGAGAAGGCCTGCCTCACAATCTCCACTCATCATCCCCAGAGTGACCAATCACTGCTCCAGAAAGAAGAGTGACCGATCACCGCTCCAGACAGTGTAGTGTGACCGATCACTCATTCTGACTGAGAACAGTGATTGGTCACTCCACTTGGCAATTTCAGCTTGATTACCCCAGCAGGCCAAACACTTGCAATAAATGTGAATTGAATAAACTTAAGTCTTGTGTGTCTCTCATTCAGCAGTAAAGCTCAGCCTGTTGTAATTTATATCCATCCAAGAGAAGCATGGCAGCACTTTGTTACAATGTGCAGTGGGTCCTAATAATGTCAGTACAGGAAGATATTCTGAAGAATGTTGAAAAAAAGCAGCCGTTGGCTTCCATAGTATTTTTCGTTCCTACTATTGTGGTTTTTTTCGGTACCACTTTATTTTGATGGTCCATTTGAGTATTAGTAGACTGTCTGCCCAATATCTGCTGATACTGCTGCTTTAATAGACATTTAACTGACTATAAGAAACTCTGCAAGTACATGTCAACTTACCCTTACCCCAACCCAACGGTCTACTGAGAATTACTGTAGTTGGCATGTACTGTAGAAACAATGTAACTTAAATTCAACAAACTGACCAGCAAAATAAAGTTTGGCCAATTTTTTTACAACATTTTTCAAAAACCTTCTTTTGTGTTCAACAGAAGAAATTCAAGGGTTTGGAACCACTTGTGTGTAAGTGAATGAGTAAATGTTCATTTCTGTGTTAACTGTCCCTTAAATGCTGGCTTAACATATGTAAGATTGAATCTGAAGGGAGTCGCTCCGGCTGCCTGTGTTGAGTGTGTGTATGTGTGTGTGCGTGTGTGTGTGTGTGTGTGTGTGTGTGTGTGTGTGTGTGTGTGTGTGCGTGTGCGCGCGTGCGTGCGTGCGTGCGTGTGTGTATGTGCGCGTGCACACGTTTCCTAGACACAAGAACAAATGCCTAAACATCCGATGCTGCCGTCCGTATCCCTCAAATTTGTTTAAATGTTTAAAAATGTTGTGACCAATGTTCCTGTAAGAATTAGTCTTTGTGACATAATGTGTACCAGTGCGAGCCTTTGATGTACTGCTTGATGCTTCTTACGTCCTTGTCGCAGCACCAGTGGCAACAAAATTAGGCACCAAAATTCAAATGCTGATTCAGTGATCCTACTTGTAAGAGACTGTTCTCACTCTCAGCTCACATCATTCAAAACAAAAGGGCCACATTGTCCTCAGATAATGTCAACAGACTGGACTGTCTTAGCAACTTCCTTGGTGTTTGGTTTTTTCTGAACGCTTCCTGAATGTAAAAGTGGCTCAAACTCGCTCATTTTAAGGCAGGATGGTACAATTTTGGGACAATTTTATCCATGAGGTAAACACTAAACAAAACTTTCCATCCGGAGCTCCTTCAAGGGACGTCACACTTGTAAACAATCGCTCCATCGTGCTTGCACAGCCACGCACAGACTCGTCATTGATACCAAGCCGACCAATCACAGAGCTTTCACATGGCACTAACATGCCTGTGTTTTTTTTCTGTAATAAATATGGCTGTCAAGCCGAGATCTTGCTGGTTTATTGTGTGTATGTTGTTTACATGAGGAAATCTGTGTTACAAGTTAAACAAAAATTCTAATAAACAAATATATTTCCAATTTTAATAGTTTTTTTTGTCTTGTGTTTACATTAATGTTATATGAATAGCCAAAATTACAAGTTTCAGTCTTTTAAATGTGATTAATCGCGATTAATTGCAAAAAGTGTGATTAATTGGTTAATTTTTTTTATCGATTAACAGGATAATACAGTGTAAATTCAATATTGTTGATCCTGGACCATCATAATCATTAAAACAGTTTATTTTTCTAAATATTTTTAGAGTTTCCTCACTTGTATTACATAGGACAGTAGAGACCAGACAGGAACATTTAAGAAGCTGTGATAGTAAAAGGATCGGCAAGGCCCAGAAGGTGGGATTCAAACTTGGGTCACCTTAATCAACTCAGTGTTAGGCCAGTGTACTTTACCACTAGGCTATATGCAGTGATATTTAATTACAGTTTGAGTTCCCTAGTGTTTATTTAGGAGCATCATAAAAAATTTAATACAGTGTAAATTTACTATTGTTGATCCTGGACCATCATAAACATTTTAATACAGTATAAATTCACTAATGTTGATCCTGGACCATTATAATCATTTCAATACAGTGTACATTCACTATTGTTAATCCTGGACCATCACAGTTTTTTTTTATAAGTTTTTTTTCACCTTCATTATGGAGGACAGAAGAGATTAGACAGGAATACGAAGAGCAGAGAAAGAGGAATAATTGTCAAGGATCTTGAGGTGGGATAAAACTGGGGTCACCCCGAGCAACTCAGTGTTATAAATCAGCACACTTTACCACATGGTTATCGGCAATGACATTTTATTACAGTTTGAGTTCACTAGTGTTTATCCTGGACCATCATCATACACTTTAATACAGTTTTTTTAATATCTTTTGGGTTTTTTCACCTGTATTATAAGGACAATAGAGATGGGACAGGAATACACAGGGAGCAGAGAGAGGGGAAGGATCAGCAAGGGACTTTGAGGTGGGAATCAAACTCGGGTCACTCTAAGCAACTCAGTGTTATATGACAACGCACTCTACCACTAGGCAGCTGGCAATGATTTTTTTTTTTTTTTTTTGCAGTTTGAGCTCACTAGTGTTTATCCTGGAGCATCATCATCATTTTAATACAGTGTAAATTCACTAATGCTGATCCTAGACCATCATAAACATACAATCGAGTTTTTTAATAAATATATTTCAGATATTTTATTTCACCTATATTCTGTAAGACAGTAGAGATAGAAGAGGAATAGGGAGCTTAGAGAGAGGAAGGATCAGCAAGGGAACTTCAGGGAACTGAACTAACTCGAGCAACTGTTATAAGTCAGCACACTTTACCAATAGGCTAAAAATGTTGAGTACACATAAAAATACAAAAGGGATAAGTATTATGTTTTGTTTTTTCACTCAACCCGAGGCATTCAAGTTTTGCAGAGAAAACCTTTCAGTTGGCAAAACTTAAAAAGTTTTGTTAGAGTAGTTCACCACTTGAGAAAACTAATAATCATCTGTTAACCTAACTAAAAGTTTTTTGTAATACTGACAAATAATTTAGGTCAGTGCAGAAGATGTTTTTGAAAGTTGAGTGAACAAGAAAAGGAAATAAAATAAGGATTATGTTTTTTTTTTTTTTTTTTTACTGACTTAAAAATCTACATATATTTTTGGTTTTAAGAATTAATTTCTGTGAGTGATGACATCATTGTTGACATCAAAATTTGTGTAATGCATAATGCCACAACAGCCCAAGGGTTAAATTTTTTTTATTCATTTGACACAACTGGACAGCAACGCATTTATTTGTTTTAGTAGACTTGCAAATTCTCAATACCTATCCACAGGAGGCTTGACATAAAATAAAAATAGAATAGATAAATATACACAACATTATAATTCTTTACATTAAATTGTAAGGCAATAGCAAAGGCGGCAGTATTAAACAATCTAATAGACTATTTGTGCAAACACTGCTGTTTGTTTTTAACCACTTTTTAAGTACAATACTTAAAACTTTTAGATTACCTTTTAATTTTAGGCTAACAGGTAAATCATTCCAATATTTGGTTGCCTTAACAGAGAAAACCGGTTGATCAAAAAAGTCCATAATTTCAATTGCTTGTTAATATATCAAATCAATAGGCTTCAATGTGGTTAAAGAGGCTTGTGACCATGATGTAATGCAGTAAGACAAGCATACATTGTAATAATTAGCCAAACCTAAAACCTAGATATATGCTAAAATAGTTTTTTATAAACAGTGATAAACAACAAGGTGAACAAATATGGCTTTCATAATTAAAAGTATGTATTTTATTTTCAAATCAAACACAACAACATTATACAGAAAGTACAAAAACAATTACTTCACAAATTTCTTAATCAGATTAACATTTTATATAATAAAAGCAAGCGTGTATTCACATAACTCTGCATTTTACAAAAATAGCTTTTGTGGTTCTTATATTCAAGGTCTGCATGAAAAAAGCATGGTAAAATATCATAGTGACATCATAAAGTAATTTTAAAGAGAACTCCTCAGAATAAACAAACAGCCAACAAATGATGTAATAAGCAAAAGAGCTGTCATTAGGTATATCGCATTAACTACATTTACAGTGAAGTATTCTGATGTGCACTTCTCTGAACTGTGCATGCTTGTCTAAATTTCTGGGACAGCATTTACATGTCGCATTCTTGTCCGAACAATGACAGAGGCTTCTCCCTTGACATCTCTAAGTCTGTCCGAGTCAAAGTCCACGAGCAGTTTCCTCAGGCCAGCGCGGGTGGGTTTGAAGGAGAATTTAACAGTCACAGTCTGCCCAGATTCAATCTTGCCACTATAAAGACCAACATGCATACATTAACAACCATAACTTGGGTTTATAAGACAGTTAGTTTCTAATACCAGTACATACTGAGTTTTTATTTCTCTGGCCTCTGTTAGTCCTGCTCCCTCCACAGTAAACACACCCCCTTGAAGATTAATAGGTAAGGGGTTGGTGAAGGAGATGTGCGCAGTCAGTTTACGGGATACAATTGCATTGCCAATAATCTGAAAATCAGAAAAAAAATATTACTTATTAGGTCACAGTGTCAAAGTCACAGTCAGCTTTATTGTCAATTCAACCACAAGAATCGAAATAACGTTACTCTCAGACCCTATAGGTGCCTAACATATAATGTTAATACAAAAAGTAGAGTCTTGAGAAAGAATTTACAATAAATACAATCATACATAAAATGTAATTGTAAATGTAATTATGATAAAGTGACAGCGTCATGATATATAGGGAGGTAGTCCAATGGTGCATAAAGTGACCAGAGATGTAAGTGTGTATGTGTGTGTGTGTGTGTGTTTTCATATGTGTCAGAGTCCAAAGGTGCATGGGGAGGGAGAGGGGAGTGGTGGCAGAGCTGGGAGAGAGTTCAGTTTCCTGAGAGCCTTATGGATGAAGCAGTCTTTCAGTCTGTTGGTCCTGCATGGCCTGGAGATTCCGCAGTCCCCTCCCTGATGGCAGCAGACTGAAGAAGCTGTGCATTGGGTGGGTGAGATTTGCTGTTATGCATGGGGCTTTTCGGTTGAGACTGAATTTGGGATGCCGAATTTAGCATGGCGTGACTTTCCGTTTTTAAGTTACAGAATCCCAAATTGTAACTAAGGAAATTTGGCTAATAAATGTGAAACTTTAACAGATTCTTATTTTTGTATGTTGTTGGTACATCAAAAGGGGTGGTTATGATGATAATCTTTTGTGCTAAACCTTCTTAAATAGAAAATGAGGAGAATAACTGTAAAAAGGCACACCTTTTGGCTACAGGCCTGCTTTTATATTATAGGGATATTTTTTTTCTTACAATCAAAGTCAATGGTTACAGGTTTCTAACATTCTTGAAAATGTATTTTTTTGTGTTCAACAGTAAAAAAAACGTATAAAGGTTCGAAACTACTTGAGGGTGTGTAAATAGTGAGTAAATTTAAATTTGAGTGAACTATTTGCTTATTTTAGATTAGAACCACTGGAATTCTACAGGAATTAATCAACACCAATAGCAATGTCAACAAAAAATCAAATAGACAATTCTTACCACTCTTAAACAAGAAAAACACCAAAAATAGAACTATAGTATATACTGAATATAATAGTAGTATAATGTTGGGTTTCAATGACAACTTTATCTTTTCCAAAAGGTAAGAATTAGAATAGAATTAGAATAGAATTAGAAGTCAGAATTATAGCCCCCCCTTAATTTTTTGTTTCTTTTTTAAATATTTCCCAAATGCCGAGCAAGGAAATTTTCACAGTATGTCTGATAATATTTTTTCTTTTGGAGAAAGTATTATTTGTTTTGTTTCAACTCGAATTAAAAAAACATTTTAAGGTCAAAGTTATTAGCCCCTTTAAACTATATATATTTTTTGATAGTCTACAGAACAAACATCTACATACAATAATTAATGCCTACCCTAACCTGCCTAGTTAACCAAATTAACCTAGTTAAGCCTTTGATTTTCACTTTAAGCTGTATAGAAGTGTCTTAAATATCTAGTCAAATATTATTTACTATCATCTTAGCAAAGATAATATTTTTTTAGTAAAGTTCAGATGGAGAACAAAATAAAAAAGCAAAAGAAACATATTGGATTACATTAATTAAAAAGCACCAAATTTTGTTACTTTCATTTTAAGTATCTATACCAACACTGACAAAAATGTAAAAGCCTTATATTTCTTTAGATAAATGTAAACATGTAAAACACTTGAACATCTAAAACTCTGACATCTAAAACTCTAAAACTCAGAAACCTGACAGAAATAAACTAAAAATAATAAGCCGCTTAATCAACATTTCCAATACTTTATTGCCTGTCTGATTTGCTGGAATGCTCCACAATCTGAAATATTATGGCTTTTTATTTATGTTTTTTTCTATGTTAAGCTGCTTCTACATTGAATCTACATTGTAAAAGCACTATAGAAATAAAGATGAAATGAATTTTTGCTGAATATTTTACTTTTTATATATACGATGTGAAAAACCCACAGAGTGGTATTTCCTCTTAAACATATACTGCAGACAATATCCAAATACACCAATATGGCACCTAAAACACTAATAAAAACATCAAAGGAGAGAAGTTTGATATTGTTCCAGTGTTGAGTCAATGTAAAATAAGTGATTTAATATAAATTTAAAGGTTTATTCTGCTGTGGTGATCTCTGAAATAGAGAGCAATTCGAAGAAAAAAAAAATGAATAAATGTACAATTGAAATTAAAACTAACCACATGGTTTTATTAGCTCACATTGCTAGTTTTGTGGTGAACAATTCATATGTGCATGTTATTAGGAAAAAAAAATGTTTGCCCTTGTAATCTAAAATTAAAATCTGAAAATGCACTTCCTATTTTTTTCAATTAATTTATCAGATTACTTATGGTTTAGTCATTGGGCATGGCTAGCATACTTAACCGTGACCCTCCAACTATCAGTTTTGACAACAAACAGAAATAGTGAGCAGAAGGGGTCTGTTAGGTTGTAATAATTCTTGTGAAACACATTCCTAATCTTTCTGAATGAAATGCCTACTTTACCACATCAAATCAGCTCGCAGTAAAAAAAAGCAAGCCACACCCACTGTTTTCTCATCAAACATTTTGTTTATCTTCATCACAATATGAAAAAAAGATCAAGGCTTCCCGTTCATGTGGACTTTAAAATCATTTTACATCAATCGTGATGGATTTTTCATCAATGAAATAACATTTATTTAAGGGTACAAACCTGATGAAAAATCATAATAAAAAGTATTTTCAGAACAACTCATTACCTTGACATGAAGCGCTGGCATTTTCAAGGGGATGTTGGTTTCTTGCAGGATCAGGTTGTCTTGGTCATTGGGTTGGAGGAGGGCTGTAACTCTTATCATGTGGTGTTCGGAAACACATGCTCCATAATGATCATACTGAAGTCGCAATACTTCTTTATGAGCTAAAACAAAGTGACATTTTTAAAAAATATTCAAACGGCCCTATACATGTTTTAGACACCACTATGTGCAGCATAATTTAGTTCTGGTTTCTCACCTTTGTAAGCTGGCACTGTGAGAGAGGTTGTCTTTCTCTGGCATTCTCCACGATGGATACTGTTGTAGGTTATTGCGTTCGATGTGACTGTGAGTTGTGCATCAGTGTCCTCTCTGCCAGCGTTATACACCTCTATGATCACATCAAAGTCTGTCCCGTGGATAGCGGGGGCATGCTTGATGAAAAGCTCGAGCTGGCCTGGGCCATCTTTCTTTTGGCCCACTTGCCGTCCTGCCTTTTTGTAAACCTCTCGCTCCTTCATTGAGCCTGGTGGGACAAAACATTTCAGTGGGATTAAAGCCACAATGAGGTAGTAAGGACTAATGTAAATGAAAACATTAATCAGGACAAACTTTTATTGATTTGAAGTAGTCATGAACATTTTGAACTTTTGAGTGTTTTTGATAGACTATTATTATACTTGAGTAAATTATTTTGAAACTATTTTATTATTATTTTTAACTGAATAATTACAATATTACATGTGTAACTGTGAAATATTTGCCATTCAATTTGCATCACACAGCCTTCTTATATTAATTTTTATATTATAAATAAAAAATAGGGCAGCACGGGGGTGCAGTGGTAAGCACTGTCGCCTCACAGCAAGAAGGTCACTGGTTTGAGTCCTGGCTAGGTCAGTTGGCATTTTAGTGTGGAGTTTGCATGCTCTCCCTGTGTTCACATGGGTTTCCTCCGGGTGCTCTGGTTTCCCCCACAATCCATAGACATGCGCTGTAGGTGAATTAAATAAGCTAAAATGGCCATAGTGTATGAGTGTGTGTAAATGCAAGACTGTATCTGTGTTTCTCAATACTGGGTTGTGGCTGGAAGGGCATCCACTGTGTAAAACATATGCTGGAATAGTTGGTGGTTCATTCCTCTGTGGCGACTCCTGATAAACCAGAGACTAAGCCGAATAAAAATGAAGGAAATATATGCGCTTAAACTAGTTAAAAACTTCAATTTTCAGTATAACTTAGCAGTTTAAGTCTACTGAAACCTGTGTCCTGACATGTTATTCTAACCCTCGGTTTATACTACAACATTTGAATGGTTTTGAGGTTGGGGTTATGGATAGGGGATAGGGGTAAGTTAGGTTGATATCACGGCCTAATATCACACCATTCCATATTAAAATTTATACTGTAGCACAATCTGATCGCCATTAAAATGTGCTGCCTACCTTCTGAATGAGAGGTAGAAAAATCTGACAGGGTAGGAAAAATTGACAGAACACTAGAAGTTGCTGAGACTTTGATTTCAGTATGTTGATGTATTTCCATCCAAAATTGAATATTTTACAATAATATTTAAAAATGCGGGGACGGGGCTTTCTTCTTGAGCATCATTTCCTCTTAGCAACTAATCGTAAGTGGGGCGTACTTAAGAATATTGGTCACACTTCACGATAAGGTTCATTAGCTAATGCTAAGTAATGCATTTACTAACATGAACAAACAATGAACAATACATTTACTACAGTATTTATTCATGTTTGTAAACATTAGTTAATGAAAATACAGTTGTTTATTGTTAGTTTATGTTAACTCATGGTGCATTAACTAATGTTAACAAGGATGGACTTGAATGTTAATAATACATTAGTAAATGTTCAGTTATGATTAATAAATGCTGGACATGTGTTTTTCATGATTAGTTCATGTTAGTAAATGCATTAATTTATGAACCTTATTGTAAAGTGTTACCAGAATATTGTGCCTGAAGCCATCAAAATGACGTCAACAAAGAAGAAGTGCCACTCCAAATTCAGAAGCAAATGGTTAGTGTTTAATTGAAGATGACCAAAACAAACTTTTTTTTCAGTGGATTAACTTGTTCAGATTAATTGTTCACCTAAAAAATAGCTATTTAAATATTGTGCATTTTGATTTCACCCCGACTTGAAATGAGTTGCCTGTTTAACGTTACCTTCAGGATATTTGTAGTTGGCAGTAATGTCCTCTCTGAAGTCTCCATAGACACTCTTAGTGCTAATCTTCCGGCCTATAATTTTACTGTTTTGTGACACTTCTGATCGATCCCCATCTGGATGAACAATCCAGACAATTAGATCAGCGTTCACCTCAGAAAACACAAATGGGGTGTCATACTTCAACCCCACCTCTCCCTCCTTTACCGCACGGACAGGACAAGGCCCACAGCAGAAGATTCCTGTAAAATTATGAAACAAAAGTATGTAGATAATCCAGCTAAATTTCCAGTAAAAGAAGATGTGGAAAATGGTTATGGATGTTTATTTATGCACAAGGAAGGCAAGAAGAAAGATTACCATCACTCCTTTCTTGAGGAGTTGGATCGAGCACTTGCCATCCATCATAACCTTCTGGAAGGTCTTCACGTTTCATCCAGGATTCAACCCAACAGTGGTAATTCCTGTAAAAAAAGAAGGGTGAAGAAATATTGTTGCTTAGCATTACTCTTCCATGACTCAGTGGTTAGCACTGTCACCTCACAGCTAGAAGGTCGCTGGTTTGAGTCCCAGCTTGGTCAGTTGGCATTTCTGTGTGGAGTGTGCATGTTCTCCCCGTGCTTGGTTGGGTTTGCTCCAGTTTGCTCCAGTTTCCACAGTCCAAAGACATGTGGTATAGGTGGATTGAATAAACTAAATTGGCCATAGTGTATGTGTGAGGAGTGTGGGAGGAGAGTGTGTGGGTGTTTCCCAGTTCTGAGTTGCAGCTGGAAGGGCATTCACTGTGCAAAACATGCACTGGATACATTGGTGGTTCATTCTGTTGTGGCGATCCCTGATCAATGAAGAGACTAAGCAAAGGAAAATAAATGGCTGAATGATATTGTGCATTGGTGCAGTGTAACGCCGGGGAGTGACACCAACAACAGATGGTAGGATCCAAATGCAGGTTTATTCAAAGTCAGGCAAGCGATGGTCAGTTCAGGTGCAAACAGATATATGTAGACAATCCAGAATCGTAATCAAACACAGCCGAGGGGTCAGAAGGCAGGCGGCTAAACAGGAGAACTGGAAAAACAAAGCTAAGATCAAAACACAGGAAAACAAGACAGGGAAAACGCGTTGTAATGTCACCTTACAGATAAACAAGACTCGGCAAACTGAAGGGGTGAATGTGTGGCTTAAATAGTGTGTGTTAATCAGTCTCTGAAAGTCCTCAGGTGTGCAAATGTAATCAAGCTAGATGAGAAAGCAGGTGTGTGGGTGAAGAGCATGTATGAAGTTGAAATCCATTTACTGGCAGATTTGTAGTTTCATGAGTGAGTGTTTACCAGCGACATCTGGTGGTTTGTTCACTGGTAAACATGACATGCAGACACTAAATTAAAGATTCTATTTCTTTTTTAGTGTGGATTGGCTTTAAGTACATCATATGCTTAGCTTAAACAATGTCAGTTGTGTGTTGTTGTGAACACTAATAGCAATACTAATTAGTATGACTGCAACATGTGCTTGTAATAACACTGTTAGACATTTCTGTAAATTACACAGTTATTTACTGTATTTCACCCAGTGTAATGCTGCAAATTCCTTTTACGGTAAATAACTGTATTTACCGTTGCATTATGGGAATTTAGTGTGACGTCGAACTACATATACAGCGATGTACTGTATTTGTAAAAATTCGTGTATTATACTGTATTTTCCACAACTGCTTCAACGCCACCTTGCGGCGATTCGACTACTCTGCACCACATTTTGCCTGAGGACCCTGGAGCAATTCTGGTGGAAAATTTATTAGTGTGCCTGAAGAACATACTGGATTTAACAAAATTTACTCTGGTAAGCTGAGGCAGTGTTTCATTTTACAGAATGTTTTGTGGACGAGAATAGAACAAAGTAAAGTATAAAGTTGGCTATTATTATTTTCTCTGGCTTGGCGTTATTTCGCCCATTTGAGAAATATATCATCTATTAAGATGTTACCTTTATTTAATTTATTACATTAACACTACTATTACTTTAAATAAGACTGTTTATGATTATTAGCCATTGTTCTCGTCATATCTTTTTATTTATTTACATAGGAACCGGTGTTGCAGCGGGTTTTGGTTTAGGAGGGAACCAGAGGTATGCAGACAGTTTTGGAGGACACTTAGCACGAGACAACGGTCCGGCAGAGAGTGTTTTCCCCCAGAAGAATATGAATGAAAGACCATCAAATAATCCAGGTAAAAACGCGTCTGTCTGTGCTGACAACACTCGACATTAATTTGAGCACCTCTATTAGCATTTGTTTGCTCGGCAACATTAGCTGAAGCGATCTTAAAATGGTAATGTTAACTGTTAACGTTAGCTAAACTGAGCTAAGTTTATACTGAATTGGACTCAAACTCATTTTAACGTGCAACGTTTAACTTATATTGATTTATACTATATATATATTAGATGTTGTGAACTTATTTTTCTCTGGTTTAGAGTAACTTATATCGTTAGCTTGAGAAAATAACATCGCGACGTAACCTATAAGAACGTTAACGTAAATCTACAATATGCTTAGAGGTAAAGTTGGTTTTATATTCGCACATTCGTTCATTTAGAAGACTCTAACGTTATTCTGTTTACCATGTTACTTTGAATATTCGATCAGAATTAGCATGCCAGTATGACTTGAAATCAACATTAACACTGTTTATTTGACCGTGAGCATGTTGTACTTTGATAGTCATTAGCTGCTAAAATGATTTCACTATTTAGAGTTTGCAAATAATACTTTTATGAAATTAAATTATTAAGGGGGAAGTCTGCTAATAACCACCTTTTTGCTATTTATTGTTTGCTAATTATTTTTTTATCACAACTCTTGACATTTGGTTTAACATAATTGTTACCATTATATTTTTTTCTGTTTAGATATGGCACGAGCACAGCACCAGGTTTTGTCTGAAGAAACAAACAGCATTTCAGAGGAACATCTTGATCAGCACAGCCTTATGCTTAAAAAATAAGCAAGACCAGTAAGCAACCAAGGTAAACAAATAAAAAAAAAAGTTGTGTGGAGGTTGTGGATTGTAGCATGGTATTCTTATCTGTATTTTTGGCTTTTTTATGGTCTCAATATAGAATACTGGGAGCCTGCCTGTGCAAACTGGACCTCATACAACAGTAAGTACTGTACATCTATTTGTTTCTCAATATAGTAACGTTACTTTTAATACAAAATGTGTCACATGTTTAGTTGCTAGCTAAATAAAAAATCTTTTTCCCTTTTTTATTAAACCATTTAGTAGGTTTTTTTCATCTTTGTTTATAATATTTTTGAGCAGATTGAGGTCTGTCATGGGTCAGACATTTCAAAATACAATAATTAGTATTGGGATACATGCATTTGTCTATGTATTAAATGTCTTTTTCCCCATATTTTGTAATATTAAATAATAAATATTATTATATTAAATAAAATAATAAAAATTTTTGTATAAATAATTCCAGAGGATGAAACAAAATGCACAGCAACAACCAGAGTGAGCCAGAAGAAGGCAGGAGAAGTAGTGAAGAGAATGACAACCATGAACAACAGTGTGTTATCCTTCTTTCACCAGCTAACTGAGAACTTGGATTAGGTGAGACACTCTCAATAATTGTATCAGTATTCAGTCTGTTTTAGTTTATTAGGAATACATAAAACAAATAGTCTAATCTGTCCTGCTGTGAATCAACCCATCACAAATGCTTCAATGTTTTTGTAAAACCTTGTTAGGGAAAAAAATAAACAGGACATTCTGGTTAGTGATCTTTTAAACATGGTAGTGAGCAGGTTATGAGCAGGAGCCAGTTGCTCAGTACCAGCTGAAAACTAGCCCAACCTAGCTGCCATGCTTCAAAATAATTAACCGGTATATGATTTATTTTTTTTAAACAAGCTTCTTCTATGCTTATGTTAGTCTGTTTGTCCTTATCCAGAGTTCTTCATAATCCTGGACTGGGCCAAATCCTGACCAGATGCTGTGGTGGTCATGGAGGAGTGAATCCTAAAAGACACGTGATCAATGAGTTTCCGCATTGATCCAATGGGCCAGCCTGACCACCCGCTGGTGAACTTTCAAGCCTCCGGTGCCTAGACTGCGGCCTTGCACAAGTTTGGCTAGAGGAGAACTGGTCATGCCCAACTGAGCCTGGTTTCACTCAAGGGCTTTTATTCTACACTTTCGTCAGTTGGTGAAGTTTGTTCCATGCCACTGTCGCCACTGGATCGCTTGGCTACGATTGGTGGATCGGTGGATTTGCTCTTCAGTGTTTGGACTTTCAGCAGTGACATTTACTGCTTCAATTCTGAAAACTGGACTGAAGCAGCTTCAATTTACAAGAACTTCTATGTTAAGCTGCTTTGACATCATTGATCTACATTGTAAAAGTGCAATAGAAATAAAGATGAATTGCATTTGAACATGTGAATTCAGACCTTGTTGAGCATTTGACACCAGAATTAGTAATATTTTAAAGTTGTGTTGTTTCTGAGTCGGCTAATAGTTACAAATATTTATTTTTCCAACAATATGCAATTCAGAAGTTAAAATTTTTATTGTACATGTATGTTCTAGTGCTTTGTGTGATTTATTTATTTTTAATGTGTTGATTTTATTGCTTAATGTAATTTGCACACATTTTCCTTTAATTGCATTATTAATGTTTTAAAGAATGGAATATTTTGTAATTGTGTCTGGTTTAATGTCAGTAGTACTTAGTACAATTGGGTTATTTTTTCTCAACAATATGCAGGTCAGACACTTAAATTAGTTTTGTACATGTATGTTAATGTGCTTTGTCATTTTCAATGTTTTTTTTCTTAAAATAAAATATTTTGAATGATTGAAATGTAATGTTTTTACACATTTTTTAAGCTTGTTTTAAGCATCTCCAATGTTTTAAATAAAGAGTGTTTATTTTGTTAATATTTTGTAATTGTGTCTTTTTTAGGTCTATAGTATTAAAATAATATTAATAAAATTATATTATAAAATATTTAGGACAAAATTAAAAGGTTTACAGTAGCTAACTGTTAACTTAGGTTTTTACAGTAGTTAACCATTTTCAGACACTACAGTAACATGCTGTAAACGGATTTACAGTTGTATACTGTAAATCTAAAATACAGTAACTTACTGGCAACAGTGTTGCCAGTAAGTTACTGTAAAAACCCTTTGAAATGTCTAACAGTGAAACACATCATAACCATGCATTGGTGTGGACACTAAGCCGAAGGAGAATGAATGACTGAAGGTTTAAAAATGGTGTTTTTTTAAGTGATGGCGAAGTAGAAGAAACATCCTCAAAGAACCATTCAAAATTATTTTTAAAGGACTGCTTTTAGTGTAAAGAACATTTAAGAATCTGAAGAACCTTTTGTGCAATAGAAACATTCCACAGATGTTAAAAAGGTTCCTCATGGAAACATAAACACCGTTAAATTAATATCTAAGTGTGTAGTTGAGCATGTGGCATATAGTAACTCACCAAATGGTGTCCTTCCTGCCTTCAGACACACTTTCAAGCTGATCATTGACAAGGTAATCCACAGCAATGTTTGCATCAGTGTCGTGAGCAGATGAGTAATTGGTGATACATCTGGTTGGGATGCCAAGACATCGGAGTACTGTCGAAAGGGCACATTACAGATCACATGAGAGGCAGAGACAGAAATAATAACAGTAGTATGCTATTCTGTATTTAGTCAGTGAGTCAGATGTTGATACAGTAACTGCCCTGGACTGCTTTTCTCAAAAGCATTGTTATTCAATTGTGTTTAAAAGTTGTTGTTTTTTAACTTTGTTGGTTACAACCATTATTGGATTTGGGGAGTACACCAATGATTTAGCTTAACTGTCAAAGAATCAAGAATATGAACACAGCAGGTCATTTGATCATGTTCAGTGTAATTGAAAACCATTTATTTTCACCATTTCAGTATGCAGTCATGTCATAGCATCACTTTTGATAAAGAGTGCAAATTCAGGTAATATACAACTCTAGAGGCAAATAATTGAGTTTTAAAATTGAGAAACCATTTAGGCAATCTCTGGGTCTGGTGGGAGCAATTTTATCTTAGATTAGCATAAATCCTTGAATCGGTTTAGACCATTAGCATTTCAATCAAAAATGTCAAATAAAGATTTTTGATCATTTTCTTATTTAAAGCTTGATTTCAAGCTTTTGCAGTTACATCATGTGCTAATAAAATTAAAAGTTGCTGTTTTCTAGGCTGATGTGGCAAGGATCTATACTCTCATTCTGGCATAATAATCAAGGAACTTGCTGCAGTTTCATGGCTGTATCAGGCACAATGATATAACAGTGTAGTTTTACGTAGCTGAGGACTATTTTCAGGTGCTGCATTATTCATTCATTCATTCAATTTCAGCTTAGTCCCTTTATTAATCTGGGGTCGCCACAGCGGAATGAACTGCCAACTTATCCAGCATATGTTTTATGCAGCGGATGCCCTTCCAGCTGCAACCCATCACTGGGAAACATCCATACACACTCATTCACACGCATACACTAAGGACAATTTAGCCTACCCATTCACTTATAGCGCATGTCTTTGGACTTGTGGGGAAAACTGGAACATCCGGAGGAAACCCACATGGGAAGAACATGCAAACTCCACACAGAAAAAGGCCATCTGACCCAGCTGAGGCTCGAACTAGGGAGAATCTTGCTGTGCGGCGATCGTGCTACTCACTGCGCCTTGCTGCGTCATATCATAATAAAAGCTATTTTTGTGAGATGCTAATGGTCTAATACAATTCAATGGTTTATGCTAAGCTAAGCTAAAAGTGCCCCTGCCAGACCCAGGGATCAGCTGAATGGATTTAAAAATGATGAAACTCAACTGTTTAACTTTAAGGGAGTGTAAAATCAGCCTACATCCAAACAAAGTGTAGTTTTCATTTAACTCAGGCTTATGTGGCATTCCCACCTGTGCAGGCCACTCCTGTGAACACCCAGCACTGGCCATAGCGCACTTTCTGTCCTCCATCTTCACTCCAGCGCCTCAGGATGGGCACACTGCCAGTCCACCTTGTGGGGGCCACTCCATCACTGTACTCTCCATCCCACCGTCCAGATACCACCCCGCGGTCATCATTGGCATTCACCTGTTAATGCAATGCATTCTGTATATTTACCACGTCACGCTGTGGTTTAAAGTCATAGTTCACTCAAAAAATTAAGGTTTACTCACTATTTACTTGCCCTCAAGTGATTCCAAACCATTATGTGTTTCTTTACTCTGTTGAACACAAAAGAAGATATTTTGAAGTGGGCTACAAACCTGTAACCATTGACTTCCATTGTGGGAAAAACAAATACTATAAAAGTCAATGGTTTCCAGCTTTCTTCAAAATATCTTCTTTTGTGTTGAACAGAAGAAAGAAACTCATTAAGGTTTGTGAAGGATGAGTAAATGATTTTTGGGTGACCTATTCCTTTATTGCTGTGGAAAATCATTTATGCTTCAGCAAATATCATTATAACAGGGGTGGAGGCAATAAATGGCCATGCTAGCAGATGCCTTACCATGGCAGTAATAGTCCTGCTGACATAAACAGGGCTTGCTCTGTTGAAGATGTCCATCTCTGAGTTTTTCAGGGCTGCAGGTGAATTGTCCAGCACATCGAAGCAAATATCCACAACATCTTTTTCAAACTGTTTAAAACAGAGAATGAAAAGCATATGAATAGCTTAGTTTGCCTGCATCTGTTTTGCCATTTTGGGCATTTTGTCACAAATTTAGAGACTGTTGTTTTGACTGTTTGTAATTAAACCCATATTGGTGACATTTTTGTGATTAACAGACAAATAAAACATTTATTTTCTATGTTGTCAGGTCA
This sequence comes from Danio rerio, assembly GCF_052040795.2. Taxonomy (NCBI): domain Eukaryota; kingdom Metazoa; phylum Chordata; class Actinopteri; order Cypriniformes; family Danionidae; genus Danio; species Danio rerio. Next base: position 20,302,499 of record NC_141038.1, read on the forward strand.
GCCGACCAGCTCCTCCTGGGTGTGCCCAGGACAAGTCAAAAGTTCATTGGGATTTTGCTGTGTCTGCACCAAAATTGTGGAATGAGTTGTCATTGTATATTAGACAAGCCTCTTCCATTACTGTTTTTAAATCTCTTCCTAAAACCCACTTGTTCAAAATGGCTTTTAGCACAGCGTGAGATTGAGACATTTTGTTTATATATTTATTTTATTTTTTATTCTTATTTTATTTTTTTAAGTATTTGCTACACTTTGTTTTACTCTCTATTATCAGCATTTTGGTTAACTGTGTTGTTTTGAAGTGCTATAAATAGCATAAATAAATAAAATAAAATTTAATTTAATTTAATTTAATTTAATTTAATTTAATTTAATTTAATTTAATTTAATTTAATTTAATTTAATTGTTGTCACATTATCCTTTCATAAGTAAACATGAATGAGTCACAGCACAAACATTGTCTTTAACTTATGTGTGGTCAATTTGTCGGAAAACCTTTTTTTTCAGAGCAGAAGACTGCATATATGACTACATATAATAGGCTAAACATGTCTGACAAATGAAGAAAAAAAATGTAAATGTGAATGGGCTCTATGCACAAGTAGTGTTTTAGTCAATGATGAACTTCCAGTGAAAGGGTAATGTGACTATTTTCAGTTTTATAAGGTTTCTTTTACAGCATCGAAACTAAAATACATTCAGTTAAATAGACTTAAGCATTTCTTTAGTTGTTTAAGTGAGAAAAAAAGACGAAAGACGTTGTCATTAGCAGCATGCTCCATTGAAAATTCTTTGGTAAAATTAATTTCCATATTTTAAAGACATGGCATGGAAAAATATAATTTAATGCAGTGCTACATGTTTGGTCTGATGCCCACTTTATATTGTATCTCAGCCAGGCAGTGAAGATTGCTGTTTTTTTTTTTTAAGAAATATTATTTTAAACGCAGCGATTTTGTATGGGATGACAACTGACCGGAAGCCCTAAGGTTGGCTGACTGAAATTAAAAGTCTGTGTACATATATACCCCATAGTAAATATAAATATGGAGAATTTGGCTGCATTAAAACAGGAAAATAAATAATTGTATGTAATACTTTGCTAATATAATGTAATGAAATAATAAATATGCTAATTAGCACTTGACATCATCTAGTTACATTTACCATCTTTTTAGTCTGGTTTTAGGTACTTAATAATGATGTCATTTGGCGACACTGGCCTGCATTAGTACATGGGGATGCACAGGTTTAAATAAAATATAGCTAAATAGAAGTTGTGTATGAATTTAATGAACGTTAAAGGGGACCTATTATGCCCCTGTTTACAAGATGTAAAACAAGTCTCTGATGTCCCTAGAGTGTGTATGTGAAATTTTTACTCAAAATACTGACAAATAATCTTTGAAATGCCCCATTTTAAGCTTTGATACAAATTGTGCCATTTTTGTGACTTTCACTTTAAATTAAAAAGGGGTTTGTGCTCTTTTTAAAAGAGGGCAGAGCTGCAAATTCCATGTCAACACAGTGGCAGATTCAAAAGCAAGACTGACGTCCTATGCTAATGACAGAAAACATCACTAGTGGGCAGGGTATTACCCATTTGATGACATGTACACTGGGAGAATATCAATAAAAGACTTTCTGCAGACGTTTTTTGAAGTGTGATAATAAAAAATTAAATTAATTCATTTTTTACCAATAAGTAGCTTATATTCACACACTGCTGCCACACAACTGTGTTTAAAATCTTTATGAAAGTGATTTTTGCATAATAGGTTCCCTTATATATGCTTAAACCATCTTAAACTGCCTGTGTATAATGGCACATACGATAAAACTATTGTTGAAATTGATAATAAATGCCAAAATTTGCCTGAGTAGGGTTTATTTTAATAAAGAGAAAACTTTAGTTTTAGTTTCCCAGTCCTCAAATTTATATTTAAATGAAAGCAGACAGTCCCTTGTTTGTGAGACAGACATTATTGCCCGAAATGTCTGACATCCACAGAGAGTGATTACGGAGCAGACAAGCCCTCTGCGGTTGACCTGTCACAGATCTGTCACAATTCACACACTGCCTCATCTGAATTCCACCACCATGCAACATCACCCATAATTCCTGCCTGTGTGTCAGTCATCTCAGTCCATGGCACTTTCTCAGAGAGACCACTGACCACATGAATGTCTGCACAGATGGGGGCTGTATAAATTTGGATTTTATATTTTTCATAAGCAGTTGTGAATGCTTTTGTGTGTTACCTGTCCAAAGTTCCACGGCACAGTGGTTATATCGTCCCATGCGCCCTGGTACAAGATACCGTTTTCATTTAAAATGTACTCCTGCAGCATCTCCTCGCTTGGAAGGTACACACAGTCATCTGCAGGAAACAAATGTAATCATCAGAATGACTTTTTTCTGAATGGTGAACGATAAAACACTGACAGCCAATTAGAATTCACAGAGCTTGAGCATTTAAAGCAACAGACAACATACCTTGCCTGTAATTAAAAAATGAATGCTATTGTGCATTGTTGCCGATACTAAATTAAAAATTTTAGTTGTTTTTGGTGTGTTATTGTCCTTAAATTCAGCATGTGCTTGAATAAACAGACCATAACCATGTATTGGTGTGGATACTAATATTGCTATCGTTATATTGTTATCATTCTACCAACCTTAAAATATACTCTAGTAATTTATAGTAATGACCAAGGTGTTTTTAACCATACTATAATACATAAATTAATTTGTTGTGGTAAATTTAAAGTTGCTGTAGTGATGCAATAACTATGATAATGTAAACAAATTACCCAATACTGTAGTAAGTTTTAATACACCTCAGTTTACTATAGCAAAAACTAAAGTATACTACAGAATTTGTTAAAGTTTATCAGTTCCCAATATTTGATAGTATGCTGTAAAAGAGATGTAAATACTATAATATTTAATGTATAATGTACTTTGTTATAGTATGATGCAAAAACACTATAGTATTGACTATGCATTACTATAGTATTTTTTACATGTTTGTAATTAATGTTTGCATCGTGAAACTTTATATTGTTCCAACAACAACTATCAATCTTCCATGGGACATAAAAAAAAACATGGTAAAAGTGGTCAGAAAAATGTTAACACCATATTCAAAGTTAGCACAGGTTGAAGCTACACTCTAAAAAATAAAGATGCTTTATTAGCATTTCTAACATCTAAGAGTTCTAACATCTAACTCTGAACCTTTTAATTCCCTAAAAGGTTATTTATAGTGGCAAAAGATCTTTAGTATTCAAATATTCTTCATTTTATGAAAAAAAAAAAACGTTTCTCTGAAGAACTTTTCAACCTAAAATTTCTTCTATGTCATTGCTATTGAAAATTACTTTGCAATCTTTATTTTTAAAAGTACAAATAAATTATATGATTTTGTCCTGAAGAGAGGATTCTTTCATCATTTCTCACCTTTGCACCAGGGATTAAACAGCAGGTAGAAGGTCTGAGGACTGGTTTGCTCCTGGATCTCCCCATCCGCAGAGAGCAGAACCACAGTCATGCTGTAGAGACCCACAGGAGCATCAGCAGGGCTGTGGAGGGTCAGCATCACCTCCCCCTGAGCGTTACGCTGACTGAACCACCATTTCCCAGGATCCTGCTCTGAGTCCGATACCTTCAGGACCACCTCATTATTCTTACCTGTAACACAAAACCATATATGCAGATAATAATGGATAAACATGACATGAAATGTGTTTGAAAATGTACTCAATTACTCACCTCGCTTATCACAAACCTGTTTTAGTTTCTTTCATTTGTTGAACACAAAACAAGATCTGAAAATGTTTGGAAATTGGTAACCAAAAACTTCCTTAATATTTGTTTTACCAGTTTCTACACTGCAAAATAACAATTTTCTTAGTTAGATTTTTGTTTTGTTTCTTGTCTGCATTTCTAAAAATTCTTAAATCAAAAAGAAATTTCTAGACAAGCAAAACATATTGTCTTGTTTGAGAAATAATATGCTAAAATTAAGATTAAGTGAGTTAGTAAAAGTCCTGGAAACCTAAAACCAAGCAAAATAATCTTAATTTTCTTACCCCATTGGCAGATTGTTTTGGTTGTTTTAAGGAAAAACTGACTTAACTTTGACATGTTCATTCTTAAAACAAGACAACATGTTTCCCTTGTCTAGAAAATGCTTCTTGATATAAGAAATTTTAGATATTTGGACTTGAAAGAAGACAATTCCAAGTGAGAAAATCATTTTTTCCAGTGTAGCATTCTTCAGAATATCTCCTTTTAGTGTTAATGTTCAACAGAACAAAGAAACTGAATGAGTGAAAGTACCTCTTTTGTTTTTGGGTGAACTGGCCCTTTAAAGGGGACCTATTATGTAAAAATACCTTATATAATATGTATAAACACACTTGTGTGGAAACAGTCTGTGGATATAATCAGCTTTGAATGCAAAAAAAATATATATATATATTTTTTATAATCACTCTTTATAAAAACAGTCTGCAGAAACACTTTGATTGACATTCTCCCTTTGTACATGTCATCATAGGGGGGAAAGCATCGCCCATAGGACATTTGTCTTGATTTTGAATATGCCACTATGCTGACACACAGGCATTTGCAGCTCTGCCCTCTATTAGAAAGAGCACAATCTCATTTTAATTTAAAAAAGACCTTGACCTGAATGGCACAATTTGGATCAAAGCCTAAAAGGGGCAGTTTCAAAGAGTTATAAAACATTATTTATGGGGTATTTTAAGCTGAAACTTCAGATATACACTCTGGAGACTTATTTTACATCTTAAAAAAAGGCATAATAGGCCTCTTCTAACAACACTGTTTATAATTATATTATATTGTTGTTTAGTTGGTGTTGTTTTTTGAGGCATTGAAAATCCGTGTGATATGAATATTCTACCTAAACAAATCAATTTCAGAAAAGCCTGTCCACAATCCTTATGAGCCACCAGTTTTTCTCTCTCACTGTATTTCTGTTACTCTCTCATGACGGTTACTCACCCAGGTGTAGTATGAGGTTGATCTGGTGGTCTGGGAGTTGTGGGATTTGCTCTGTACATTGCAGTACCACAGAGAAGGGTTGACCTCTGCGCACCAGCAGACGCTCCACATCCATCTCCTCTGTGCGGTGAGCATGATTATTCTCGTAACACTGCAGATCTACATCACTCAGTATGGCTGGAACATTAAAAATAAAATAATTGTTATTTGACATTTTGATACTGTCACATATTGGCTGAACTAAATTGGCCATCGTGTATGAGTGTTTGTGTGTGTGTGTGTGAAAGGGAAAGTGTATGGGTGTTTCCCAGTACTGGGTTGTAGCTGGAACGGCATATGCTTTGTAAAAAAATCACTTGGCATTTCTGTGTGGAGTTTGCATGTTCTCCCCATGTTGACATGGATTTCCTCCGGGTGCTACAGTTTCCCCCACAGTCCAAAGACATGCACTAGGTAAATTCGCTGTAGTGTACGAGTGTGAATGCAAGAGTGTATGTGTTTTTCAGTGTTAGGTTGTAGCTGGAAGGGCATCCGCTGCGTAAAACATATGCTGGATAAGTTGGATAAGTTGGTTCATTCCACTTTGGCAACCCCTGATTAATAAAGGGACTAAGGCGAAAAGAAAATGAATGAATGGATGGGCTTCTGATGTTGTTTCCTAGCAACTTGATCAGTTGGAAATTGGCATGAAAAATTCCACCCCCAAGAAGTGTTTTATGGTGATCAAATTTCCATTCCGTTCATTCACAGATTTGCATAATATTTGCATGATTCATGATAATTATATTGATTTGCATAATATGCACATACATTATATGTGAAAGTACCTTGAGGTTCCTGAGATGTCGGATCTTCATAGTTTCTAATCATCAAATGTAGGCAAATTCTTAACGCATGCAAAAGGACAAATGTTCTTGCCTTCACTGATGCCATAGTTTGTGGTTGCAGAAAGGAAATTTGGTGATCAATTTAAAGTCATTTAAAAGAATAAAAGTGCACACTTCTTGCAGAATTACACTGTAGCCAAAGCTAATTCTATTTGTTTATGTACATAGCGTATGTAAACACTTGGTTGCTTAATATGTACTTATATGTGTATACTTTTACAATAGATTCAACATCTCACTGCATTGGTTTGCGATTGAAGCTCGGATCAAGTTCAAATTACTGAGGCTTGCTTACAGGACAGCCACTGGCACTGCACCCTCTTTCCTCCACTTGCTCCTGAAGGTCTACACTCTCTCCAGGAGCCTGCATTTGGGGAGCCAGCACTTACTTGTGGTGCCATTGCAGAGATGCTATAATTCACTTTACAAAACCTTTTCATTCAATGTTCCACGATGGTAGAATGATTCCCTCTAGGACTGTGGATTCACTGATATCCTTCAAATGACAACTAAAAACCTATCTCTTCTGAGAGCACCTGAACCCCAGTGAATAAAACCAAAACCACCTATTAAAGCAATCTCTCTCTCTCTCTCTCTCTCTCTCTCTCTCTCTCTCTCTCTCTCTCTCTCTTAAACAAACTGGTCTCAAACTCAACTCCTGGATGGTCACAGCTCTGCATAGTTTAGCTCCAACCATCTCCAGCTCACACCTGCTTAATAGTTTGCAGTAGACTTGAACACCTTGATTATTTGAATCAGCTGTGTTGATTAGGGTTGGAGCAAAACTGTGCAGAGCTGCAGCCCTCCAGGAATCCAGTTTGAGATGCTCTAAAAAAAAGCTCTCCATCTCTAACACTCTGAGCACAAACAAGTTACTTTGCATAACTAGCACTTCTTTTGTGTATTGCCTCGTGTTGCTAAATACCTCCTTAATTGTAAGTCGTTTTGGACAAAAGCGTCTGCTAAATGACTAAATGTAAATCTCTTATAAATATTTGCAATATTACGTACCTAAATTATGTGTTTAAACATCTGGACTCTGATCTGCTCCTTGATGCCTCATTTAAGTTTAATGTTACACTCATGCAACATTTGCTGCTTCCCAAAAGCTCTAAAGCTCAGACCTCACAACGAGATCCCATACTTGACCAAATAAAATACTACAGTTTGCCAACAAATCAGTGGTCCGCTTTCATATTTATTTTAACACCGCAAAGCATCTCTAACCCACCAGCCCAGCAATACAAAACCAACAGAAGATATGCCATCAGGAATATTTCACTAGCACATTTAGCATCTGTTAGAGTAAGAATATGACTCAGTGGAAAATCCTAATAGATTTTTTTTATTTGATCCAGGGAAGAAAGACCACATTTTAGGGATATAAATTAAAATGTGGTTTGGTGAGCAGATGTTTTTTCCTGCACCAATGGAAAAGTATTATACCAACTCTACTGGCACTGAACTGCTGTGTAGTAATGAATTTGAGTTCACATATGCAAAACATTTCTCAAAAACATTATCTCTACAAAAACAATCTTCACAGTAATTCATTAGCAAACAAAGGCTTCTTAATCACCATAAAACATCTTCTAGCTTACAGTTGTACGACTGCACTATTCAAATGAATTGTTTTTAGCTCATTATTTCCAGGCGTTTGTTATTTCATTTATTTATGGCTTTGAGTTGCATTATGGGAACTTGATCTCGGCTCCTAATTCTGATGTTGAAAATGTATCTCTGCAGTTTAACAAAATTACTTTTCTAGCATTTCCGTAGTTTAAATTCATGTATTGTCTGAGCTGCCTGCGTAAAATAAAGTATAAAAACATGTACTGAGCTATCAGTGCCTAATCTGATCATTTTAGATTTGTTTCTTAAAGTGTATTTAATGTAAATGTATAACAGATGTACATGTCAAAAATTATACATTAATATTTCTCCCGGTCATATAAATGTACTCATTCTGCAACATTTATAGATAGAGGTAAAAATATATATATAAGAAATGACCTACCATTATAGCTGGCCATTGATGGATTTAGCTTGATACGTCGTCAATGAGCCTTACAATCCTGCTCTTGATGTTTCCTGTAAATTTCCAGTCCAGTCCAAGGCAGCTGTGCTCTCTCTGCATTTTAAGGGTCCATTTTTATAATGAAAGCACATCCACGCCCCTCTGTCTCTACCGTTGACTGTCCTTCTTTCTGCATTAGACACACCCTGACTCACACATCCTACCCATGGCCTTTATGACCTCTGACATCACACACACATACAAGATCCTGCAGGCAGCCAGAGGTGCGAAGTGTGTACAGACAGTGATCTGTGTTTGTAAATGTAGCTCTAACTCGGCCTCTGTGGAAAAACGGGCAAGGTTTGGGAATTTACTACAACCAGCGTAAGTTCTGGATGCACGTCATTGCTGGAAATGCTGTCTCTTTTCCGTAGTGGACCAGGTCACACACTGGGACCTTTGTTAAGGTTTGGATGATTGAGTAACACTTCAATAGTATTCCATAGATCTGCTCCACCTCTCTTTGCTTGACTCATACTCAGTTAGTTTCTATTTTTAAAGTCACTTGAGTGAAAAGGCACATTAAATGAATGCATGCTCTGACTTATGTGAAGTAGGCTTCAAATGTTGAATTCAATGAGGGTACACCTTTTCCTGTCATAAAATGAAAGCCAGGCATTTGATTTAAATTAACACTCCACTTTTTTGCCAATAAACTTATTTTACAAGTCACTTAGTGTTAAAGAGTTGAGTTTTACCATTTTTGAATCTCTTCAGCTGATCTCCGCGTCTAAACTTTTAGCTTAGCTTAGCATAAATCATTTAATCGAATTAGACCATTAGCATCGCACAAAACAAATCAAAAAGGGTTTTGATAATTTTCCTATTTAAAGCTTGACCCTTCTATAATTACATTTTGTAGCAGGTCCGATGTAAAATGAAATGTTGCTAATTTCCATATTGATATGGCTAGGATCTAGACACTACCAGACAAAAATATTGTCCTTTATCCAAGTTTTAGGAACAACAAACAATAACTTGACTTAGTTGATTATTTGGTATCAGAAGTGGCTTATATGAGAGGCCTAGGCCTTTAGATTAGGGTTATTTTACCAAAATAAAGTATGATCATGCTTTTGATCACGGTTTTTAATTATTTAATTAGACTTTGCTTAGACATAAGTCTTTTCCCTTAACAGAAATGTACAGTATAGAAAATAAAGTCATGCTGCAGAGGAAAAATAATTAATATTGTGTATGACTCCCCTGAGCTTGGAGGACTGCATCCATACATCTCTGCGATGACTCAAGCAGCTTATTAATAAAGTCATCTGGAATGGCAGAGAGAGCGTTGCAGGACTCCCAGAGTTCATCAAGATTCTTTAGATTCATTTTCAATGCCTCTAGTTTCATCTTACCCCAGACATGTTCAATAATGTTTATTTCTGGTGACTGTGCTGACCAATCCTAGAGCACCTTGACTTTCTTTGCTTTCAGTAACTTTGATGTGGAGGCTGAAGTATATGGAGCGCTATCCTGCTGAAGAATTTGCCCTCTCCTGTGGTTTGTAATATAATGGGCAGAACCAAACTTGACTGATTTCTGTGAGAATCTTGGCTCCATGCGGGTTCCAATAGGTCTTGGGATGCAGTTCAACAGATGATTCATTGAAAAAATCTACCTAATCTGCCACTTTTCTGAATGATCAACTAGAAGTCAAGTTATTATTTGTTGTTTTTACAACCGGAGTCATGAGAAGACTTTTGTCAGGTAGTGCATTATCATTCTGGTGTAATAATCATAAAGGAACTCTGTTGCACCTGAACATTTCTAAATAGGAAAATTATCAAAACTCTTTTTTTTTTATTTATTTTTTATTTTTTTATTTTTGAGCGAGATGCTAATGGTTTAATCAGATTTTAATGGTTAAGCTAAGCTAAAAGTGCTCCCGCCAGACCCGGAGATTGGCTGAAAAACGTATAAATGATAAAACTGAATTCTAACCCTAACTCTAACTCTATCCGCTTGTTAAGTCGTGACTTATTGAATACTGTTTATGGGTCCAAGCTGCTACTCATTTGAATTGAAAAAAATATTAGTTTATGACCTTTTTTTTGTCATATCACATCGCCTATTAAAGGGAAATTTATATAAAACCATGCTGTACATGACCGTCTCTGGACATGCATCACAGACATCAATATTTTAACAATTTATAAAAAAAATTACTCACTGGCCATCGGATATTAGGCATGGATATATATGTAGCAATCTTGATTTTTAAAAGTACTACAGTGCTTCGTAAACATTTATTATTACCATTTGTTGAGTTTCCTCATTCAGTTTGATAGAGTGCTTGGACCAGAAGCCACTTTGCTTGACACCTAATAAGTGGATTGGTGATGTGGGAACATATAGCCAATTCCATCCGTGTTGAATAAAAAAATGTCAGGAGAGGGTTTTCTTCAATATCAAAAATATAAGTAATTTATTAGATACAAATGAATAATTTTATGACAGAGCTCTGGGTTATTTTACCTCAATGCAATATAAGGAATACATTCAGGAGATTTGCAACTAACTTACATTTCCCTGACTCCAGCATTTATACACAATCGATAATAACAGCTGGAGTTTTGGTGTAACGTCGCTTATCAATGATTCTGCTGTCCTTTGGCTGTTGCACCCAAACATACTTCCTCTTTCTGCAACCCTTCTCTGCATACCAGAACGGAACAGTTTAGTGCATCTTCAATATATTTCACAACTTCTACAAGCATCCAGCTCCTCGTGACATGTCTAGACTTCTTGTTAGACAAATGTCTGGAGCAAGAGCCCCCGCACTATATTTAATCTTATTCTGCTTTTTCCCTCTTGTCAGCAGTTCCTTCTAACGCCTGTTTCACACCGCAAGCAAAAGCAGTGCGTGAGCAGCGCGTGGGCAGCGCGTATGGAGAGCAGAAGCAGCACGCAGGCGTTTGCCTTTCACACCAGCTGCATCTGGAGCACGCAGCTGTTCGGCAGCTGCTGCAGAGATCAATCTATCTCTGTCTATTCAATCTAGTTACATATCTCTCTCTATTTGGACAAATGCACCTTTAAAAAAAAACTTTTTATCTGCACTAAGGCCAGCAGCAACCTCCTCTTAAGCTGTTTCTTTAACCTGCAAGTCTTTATTTTAGAAGGTATATAAATCATGCAGTACTGTATGCTTCTCAAGCTCTATGAGGAGCGTCATTCATGTCTGAAGACAATCGCCTGTGATATCATGTCATTTGGTTTTTGATTGTCAGGATGTTTTAGGCCTTGTTACAATAATGTTTATACAATATAGTTATAATGATTTTTATACATGATCAAACTAGTGTTACTTTCTCCACTTCAGTAATGTCCAGCAGCAGAGTAACAGCTCGTCCAAAGAATGAAATGGACAAAAGAAATTAATGCATGCCCTTCTTTTACTTATTTTAGTGTTGTCAGGTTCACAGTGCAACTTGAGTAAACATAAAACAAAACCGAATAAAACTGTCTTCCTCTGCTTCAGCTGCACAGCACAAAGCGAGCTCACATCATCCAGCATGCGTGTCAAACTACATTACCCACAATACACTTCGCTATGGACTACAAGTCCCGTAAATATTCTGTTTCCCCTCTCCTGCAACACTAGCGTGCAACTTAAGCAAAACTGATACTAAAATTTTTTACATTTTGTTTTGTAGTTCGAGCCTAAATAAATGTTTGTTGCCGTTTTTAAACATTTAAGTTCATTTGATTGACTATATACAAGTCAGATGATTTTATTAACGCATTTATTGGGTAAAATTGCTACTTTTTTTTCAGTCATTCAATGTGTTTTGGTCTCTATCAATGCACTGTCACTTTAATTGAGTGTGAGCAGCGTGGTAAAAATAGACCCAGCGCCGAAACTATCACGCCAATGCTGCTTCAGCGACGCTCACGCCTCGCTCTGACGCGCTGCTGCGTGCGGTATTAAAGCTCTAATCTGTTAACATGGATGCCGAAAAAACACAGGCTGCTCACGCTCTGCTCACGCTTGTGGTGTGAAACAGGCTTAAGAAGTATGCAACACAGCAAGAATGAAAGGAGAAATATGTCTGGCTAATATATGGTATCATACAAAATAAATGTGAACTGTGAGGTGACAGTACTAACCACTGAGCCAGTCTTGTGTCGCCCTCTTTTATACTCAACAGGAGAAAAAAAACTCTTGGATCAAGCAAAGAGTGAGTAAATGATGACATTATTGTCATTTTTGGGTGAGCTATTCCTTAACACAATATAGATGTTTAACGTATATTATCCATGAAGTGTGAAGTGTAGTGCGCTGATTTGAAATGTCTGACATGTTAGCCGGAGGTCAAAGGGTCATACATAAGAAACAGCTAAAACTTCTGACATAATTTTGTGAGAAGTTTCCTGACTATTTGTGGAGTTAATTAAATTCCATTAAGCTTCCTCACCAATGTTATGACAGCGATACACTTTTAACAACTGGGAGTCACTTAGATCATTAAGAATTCTCTTTCCCAAAATAAAGTTATGTGTCTGCTGTATTGTCTGGAAGAACAATGACCTCTGCGGCAGTGGATTCTCACCATGCTGTGAGATTATTACAGTGCTTTTTAACCAGGCAGCCAGACAGAAGGGTTTCTGTCTCGCTGATATGGTGGAAAGCAATGCCAACACACCTACACATGGAGAGAGAGAAAGAGAGAAAACATTATTTGTGCATGTATGTGACACTGAGCTGAGGAATGCTGGTTTCACGAAGAAGATTTCACAAAATAGGATGAACTCAGATTTTTGTTGAATTTCACACTACTCTGTCATTCATTTACCATCAAAGAGATATCATCTTGAATGTCAGGAACATTAGGGGCTCTTCTGGATAAAAGTGTCTGCTAAATGAATAAATGTAAAGGGTTCAGAGGTTCAACTGGCGCTGACACTGTAATTTGTCATATCTTCAGTGTAAAGAAACAGTTGACTGCAGGGTCATCGGAAAGATCTGAAAAATGTATGAGAGGCTTTATGAATATGGAGATTATTAATATTGGAATATGTAAAATGACGACATGGTAGCTCAGTGGTTAGCACTGTCGCCTCACAACAAGAGAGTTGCTAGTTTGAGTCCCAGCTGGGTCAGTTGGCATTTCTGTGTAGAGTTTCCATGTTCTCCCTGTAGGTTTCCTCCGGTTTCTCCCACAGTGCAACATGCGCTATATGTATGACTTGAATAAGCTAAATTAGATGTAGTGTGTGTGTGTTTCCCTGGGCTGCTGCTGGAAGAGCGTCCGTTGTATAAAACATATTCTGGAATAGTTGGGGTTCATTTCGCTGTGGTGAATAAATAAATAAAGAGACTGAGTTGAAGGGAAATGAATGAATGGATGAATATGTAAAATGATTGCTGGTCAATGTTCTTGTCCTATATTTTCCATAAGCAGATCTGACCAATTCCAAACAACACATTCCTTCATTCATTTTCCTTCAGCTCACCTTATTCATCAGGAGTCGCCACAGCGGAATGAACCGCCAACTTATAATATATTTTACATTGCCCTTCCAGCTGCAACCCAGAACTGGGAAACATTCATACACTCTCATTCACACATACAGCCAATTCAGTTTATTCAATTCACCTATACCGCATGTCTATAGACTTCACTGTACTCTACTGACACAAATTTCCTGTTTATTCAAAAAATAAATATAATCATTTTGCTGTAATTTTCCTATTCGGATTAACCCAAGTCAGTATTCTTGTCATATATTTTCCATAAGCAGAGCTTAGCAACAATACAATTCTTTAGAATAAATATTACTTGTGTACAATATACAATTGTACACATGCATTTATATTTAAATTGGCATATAACTGTTGAAGTAATAGTTCATCCAAAAATAAAAATGATCTCATCTTTTACTCACCCTATACTTCATCCAAACAAGATATTTTGTAGAATGTTGTAAACTGGTAACTACTGACATACATAGAAAAATAACGAATAATTTGGAAGTCAATGGTTACCGATTTACAACATTCTAATCTAATGCAGGGCGACACGGTGGTGCAGTGGGTGTTTCTTCGTTTCTGGATGATTCGAGAGGGGCTACTACAGACCAAAGATTGTAGAAGACCTTTACGGCCCTGTTGTTTTGGATGCGTCCAATAGGGGGCGTTCAATATATTATGAGCCTTCACACTCTCATTATCAATCAAACCAAACTTAAAGCGAAACTTTGAAGAGGTAGCATTTTACAGTCTATGAGAGGTAGGCTTTGTCAAGTACTTTTAAAGCAAACGTGAAACTGCCAACAATTAGATATTTGTATGTATTTGTCTGTACATCAAAAGATTGGTGCAATAGGCTATAATTGAATTTAATTTCAATTAGGAATTGTCCTCAATTTTAGCTAGCCACGTGTAAGCTAGCTTACATTTATCCACCCGCTTTGTCGTTCTTATGTAGACTTTGATGGTTTTTGTTGTCTGTCTCTAGCCTGAGTGAGGCCTTTCCATGTAAGATATATTCTTCTCCTGCCATGTTTTAATTGCTTTATTTTACTCATGGATTTTGCAGCAACATTTGAAAATGTCTACAGATTTTGGATGGATTGAATAAGCCATACGAATCAGTATACAACTGTCTAAGTAAAAAGATTTATAACAGGTCAATATGTAACGTTAGCTCTCTAAAAAAGATAATTTAACTGCACACCAGCTAAAACTCAGCAAAAACTTTTTAATAAGCAAAATAAACACACATATACACGTTTTTTATTAATAGAAAATTATTTACCTCTGTTCCTTTTGTGCTAACATACATTTTACAGACTCATCTATCTTCAGCGCTTCTCAATGACTCATTTGTTAAGAATTGGCGTCATCTAGTGGCGGCTTTAAGTTTCATTTAATAATAATTTCCGTTTGCTGAAGTATGCCCTTATGAAAACATTCATTCATTTATTTTCTTTTCGGCTTAGTCCCTTCATCAATCAATGGTCACCACAGCGGAACAAACCGCTAGCTCATCCAGCACATGCTCCACGCAGCAGATGGTCTTCCAGCTGCAACCCATCTCTGGGAAACATCCATACACACTCACGGACATATACGGACAATTTAGCCTACGCAATTTACCTGTATCACGTTTTTGGGTTGTGGGGGAACCCGGAGCAAACCGTCGGGAACACAGGAAGAACGTGCAAACTCCACACAGACCCAGGCGAAGTTCGAACCAGCGACCTTCTTGCTTGCTTTCTTGCTACCTACTGCACCACCGCGTCACCTGTTATGTAAACAAAGAATGAGGACAAATATCGCCGTTAAAATAAAGTTAAACTCAACTGCTTTTATGTTCGGGGCGTTTTTTTTTTGTCTTTTAATGCTATCCTGTTAAATGTAACTTACTATTTTTGTGTTTAAAAATAGCCACTGTGGATCACACACGGACAAAAAAATGGTAAAACGCTACGATATAGTACAAAAGGATAATTAAGCACCTTGAAGTAAATTATTTAAATAGTCTTGACTGTAATAACAAAACATAGCGACTCACTTTTCTGTTATAACCACTAGAGGGCTAAAAATCGCATACAGCTCCATGTGTCAGGATGGCCGAGCGGTCTAAGGCGCTGCGTTCAGGTCGCAGTCTCCTCTGGAGGCGTGGGTTCGAATCCCACTTCTGACAACACTTTGCTCTTTTTGTAGGTTAATGGATGAACAGGACTGCTTTGACGCATGATCAGAAAAGAGACCAAGGACATCACAACACATACAGTTTTACTACTGCTCGAGTCATTGATCGCAATGGAAAAATGACTGTTGTGCAGGTTAGTGAAGTATTCATGAGATTAAAAATAGTATTTTCAATTAGCCTATATAAAAGTGATTGGTTGAAAACAGTAGTCATGTACTGTTTTCCACTTTATAACGGCAAAGGTTATTAGCATTAGCGATAAGATGCTATTTTCTTTTGATTATTTCAGCTTTAAATAAATTCAACAACTAAAAATGTCTGTCTGCTCACAAAGGATGCATTATTTAAACAAAAATAGACTAAAACCATAGTACTGTAAAATAACTAGTTTTCTGTATGACTGCAAAAGTAGAGAGAAAGAAAAATATTGTTTATGAAAGTTAAACTGAATGCTTTTATGTTCGGGGTATTTTCAGCCTATTATCCTGCTAAATGTTACTTACCATCTTTGTGTTTATAAAAAAGGTCACTGCAGATCTTACACGGACAACAATTTCAAATATAATTTATAATTAGTTTTCTGTGTGAATATAGTTGAAAATACAGTCTTTTGTTATTTACAAACCTTCAGAAAAGCATCAACACAACGGTTTTAAGTGTTGCATAATCCTCCTGAGTATATTGCTGGTTTGCTTCTCTATTATAAGGATTTATTACCTTTAGTATTGGTTATTATCCATGTTGAAAAAATTTTCGTTTGTGAAACAGTTTAGTTTTAGGAGAATTGAAATTGTTTAAATATATTTGAAAATGTATCTATTTTGATCAAGTTGATGAGTTATTGATTATCAATTTTTTAAAGAAAAAGAATTCTGTCTTTTGTAGCGCTGCACAAGATGTCGTTTCTGCATCGATATTGCAATGTGATCAGTCACAATAGTCACATCGCAGGAAATATGCAATGTTGAGTTTGTATTATAATTTATCATCTGCATGTGTTTATGATGCCTGTGATTGTATAAGGATTTTAAAAGCATTCAGCTATTATACATTGTACCATTTGTGACCTTAACTACAATTAATTTCATTGAATTATTTTTATTATTCAGTTACTGTACTTGAATACTGTTAGACTCAGGAAACGAATAAAACACTTTATTTAAATTGTATCTTTTTCTTGATTGTGTTTTATAGATTGTTAAGCGTGAAAATACTCACAACACATGCAAACACAGAAATGCACTGCAAATAGCAAAGACCACAACAAAAATGTGTCAGTGGACCCGAAAATTGTTTAGATCATTCATTCGATTTTATGGAGACAATTTTACATTATATAATTTAATATAATTTAACATTATACATTTTTTCCAAATAGATATATGAAGTCATCTGGTGAAATTGTAATCATGTCGCAATACATATCATAAAATAAAAAATATTGCAATGTTAGATTTTTCCAATATCGCACAGCCCTTGTCTTTTGTAATGCGACTTTTAAATGTATTGTTTCATGAATGTTTTTTTAACATTGCAAATGATCATAGATGTGCAGCAAATTGGGGTTTGTTGAAATATAAATATACACGCTCATATTATTCAGTGCAACATTTTCTTGTCAATTTAATAATTATAAATAGGTTCATCCTCCTCTGACAATGAAAGAGAAGTTTTAAACCTTTAACCATCCTTTTAATTGTTTGATATCTTCCCGTTTTTAAAAGAGGAAGATATTATTACCTTAGTAACCTACAGTGCATGATCACACTGTGAATGTAGGTGTGTATGAGAGAGAGAGAGAGAGAGAGAGAGAGAGAGAGAGAGAGAGAGAGAGAGAGAGAGAGAGGGGGTAGGTGTGTGAAAGAGTGACAGAAACTTTTATCAGTACAGACTGAATTGCCAGGCAGTGACAGCACCTGCATGACCTGTTCCTGTTCTTGTGTCTCCACTTTCATTTTCTAGTGACATTTTCATAAAATCAACTTATTTTATACTGAGAAGAAATGGCGGATTTTCCTGGGAAGGTCAGCACTCAGACCAGCTCACAAGAGCCTCAGAGAAGTTTTGCAATCTCATCAAGTGTTGACATGGGTTTTATCAAGAGCATTCCTGGAATACTGCTTATAGCCGAGATCGTAAGTACTAAAAACTGTAAATTGATCTTTTTATTTAAAAGTCTCTTTTTTAGCGTATAGAAAACTATTTGCTTCTGCTGTCATAATATGACTTCAGTTTTCAAAAACAATCAAGCATTTATGAAACAGCAGGACTGTATAGGTGTTGGTTGATAAGAAACTAACCAGGGCAGTACTGTGGATTACGGTCATCATTGTTCTTACGGTTATGATATTATTTAAACAGTCCTGCATGTTTGTACAGGGTTACGTTTGTGTTAGGTGTGTTTCCACATTGAGCCTATTCATACAGTTAAAAGTAGATAAAGCAGCAGTCATATCAACATATTCATGTGTAAACTTATTTACTATTAATATATTTAAATGATTGATTTATTACAGTAAAGATCAGTCCTTATGATGTTTTCCCACTGGTCAATGCTTTACTAACACACTCCCATTAATGCAAACACAGTACATATGTAGCTGGCTTTAAAGCACTGTAAATATAAAAGAAATATAACCGAACTTCAGTGAATATTTGATCTGAGGTGTGTCTATGGAGTCAGAGACAGTTGTTATTTGGGGGTGTCTTGTGTCAGACACATGGCAGATATCTGAGACCTTTATCAGATGAATAATACATTGTGAACTTTTGAAATTCATTGTGCAAATGGATGCCACTAGCATTGTCTGTTCCTATGGGGAAAAAGGAAAAAAACGAACTCATCCTCAAGTAGTTCCAAAGTTTTTTATGCTGCTTGTTCAAGCTACTTATCTAATGTGCGTTGAACCAACACAATTCTTTAGTTTTGTATTTGGACAACTTAATTGTTTTAGGTTCAGTCCACTTACATTTGTAAAAACGATTAAGCTGACTTAATTTGTGTTGGGACATCATGTAGGAATCGTGTGCATGTTTTACATTGTAGAAGATAATTCAAAGAAAGCGAAAAACCAGTAACCACCGACATCCATTGTAGGAAAAACAAATAATATGAAGGTCAGAGGTTACCGCTTTCCAGCTTTCTTCAAAATATCTTATTTTGTGTTCAACAGAAGAAAGTCAAACAGGTTTGGAACAGGTGGAGGATGAGGGATGAGTAAATGATGACAGAATTTTCCAGTTTTGGGTGAACTGTCCCTTTAAAGGATTACTTTAAATTCATCAATTAAACCCCCAAATGACTTTTTCAAATTTGTATGACTTACTTTTATCCAACTGGTTGACATGGTGGCTCAGTTGTTAGCACTGTCGCCTCATGGCGAGAAGGTTGCTGCTTTGAGTCCCAGCTGGGTCAGTTGGCATTTTCTGTCAGGAGTTTGCAAGTTCTCCCTGTGCTTGTGTGGGTTTCCTCCGAATGCTCCAGTTTCCCCCACAAGTCCAAAGACATGATCTTTTAGTGAATTGAATAAACTAAATTGGCCATAGTGTCTGAATGAGTGTGTATGGGTGTTTCTCAGTACTGGCTTGCAGCTGGAAGGGTATCCACTGCGCAAAACATATGCTGGAATAGATGGTGGTATAACCGGCAACCCCTGATGAATAAAGAGACTAAGCCACAGGGAAAATGAATGAACAAAACCTTTTGTCCAAACATAGGAGTCAAAAGAGGATATTTCTAAAAACATCTCAGTATTTAGTTTTACTCTATAAAGCCAATGAGTTTCAAAGTTGTTTTTGACTCCACTGATGCAGAAAAATCTTGTGTGTCACACAAGCTTCACATGTTAAAATCACATGTGAAAAATGTGGTTTTGAAATATGTGAACAGCAGAAATGACTTATTACATCATACATAAGTACATGCTTTCAAAACTTAATATGTTGCTAAAAAAAAAAAAAACTTACCAGAATGACAACACTTAAGTTTGTATGATATAAGTTTAGTGTTATCTAGGGCATTACAACACCCCTAAAGGGATATAGTTCACTCATGAAAATTCTTTGATCATTTACTCATCCTCCACTTGTTTCAAACCTGTTTGTGCTTTTTTTTCTTCTGTTGAACTAAAATGAAGATATACTTAAGACTACTGGAAAGCAGCAGCCATTGATGTTCATAGTATATTCTGTTCTTGCTATGGATGTCAATTGCATTTTTTTCTTTAACATTCTTCAAAATATCAAATATCTTGTTTTGTGTTTACCAGAAGAAATTGATTGATAAAAGATTTGAACAACTTGAGTGTAATATATACATACACACAGAATTATTAGCCCCCCTTCAGTTTTTTTTTCTCAAATACTTCTCAAATGATGTTTAACAGAGCAAGGAAATTGTCACAGTATGTCTGATATTATTTTTTCTTCTGGAGAAAGTCTTATTTGTTTTATTTTGACTAGAATAAAAGCCGTTATTAATTTTTTAAATACCATTTTAAGGTCAAAATTATTAGCCCTTTAAGCTATATATTTTTTCAGTAGTCTACAGAACAAACCATCATTATACAATAACTTGCCTAATTACCCTAATCTGTCTAGTTTACCTAATTAACCTAGTTAAGCCTTTAAATGGTACTGTAAGCTGTATAGAATTCTTTTGAATAATATCTAATAAAATATTATTTACTGTCATCATTCATTTATTCATTTTTCTTTTTGGCTTAGTCCCTTTATTAATCCGGGGCCGCCACAGCGGAATGAACCACCAACTTATCCAGCACATGTTTTATGCAGCGAATGCCCTTCCAGCCGCAACCCATTTCTGGGAAACATCCATACACACTCTACTGTCATCATGACAAAGATAAAATAAATCAGTTATTAGAAATTAGTTATTAAAATTATTATGTTTATAAGTGTGTTGAAAAAAATCTTCTCTCCATTAAACAGAAATTGAGGAAAAATGTAAAGAGAATGGCTAATAATTCAAGGGGGCTAATAATTCTGGCTTTAACTGTATTTAAAACTTACATCTATTTTTCAGTTTCAATTTACTTTCACACATTTCAGTACTGCTACATTATGGATTTCTGCCTGAAAAACATGACATTATTTAGCTTTCTCTAGAAACCGAATAGTATACTGTATCACTGCAGTCTTTTCTTATAAAGAAGAGCACATTACGTAAAAAAGAATATTTGAAAAGATGACGTTATGGCAAATTTTAAAAAGTCATGGCGATTTTATGGAAAAACAAAAGTTATTGATTTGAAGCCTTTTTTGGGAAGCCACTTGTCTTTTGTGTTTCTTATTAAGATAACATTTACAAAAACATTTCAACAAGCATTTTTAAAATTATACAAGATTCTACTTCACATTTTAAGTCAATTTAATGTAGTGAAAAATAAAATGACATTGTGACTTTCAAAGTTCAGACAAAAGCAGTTTAAAATGCTACCAAATATCTTAAATTCAGCAGCAATTTTAATTTTAAAAAAGCAATTTCAGCATAGCAAAGTTTTATTGTTTATAATGTCGGATTCAAAGAACTTTGTTTAATCCAGGGCTGCCCAAACTTTTCAGTATGAAGGGCCAAAATCCAAATATTGAGAGCTGTGGGCTGAAAATAAATACCAAACTATATTACAATTAAAGTTGCCATACATCATTTTCTAATTTATTTCATAATATTTATAAATAGAAAGCATTATTTTGAATCACAATAACTAATGTAGTATGACATTTTATAACGTTACATTAAAAACAATCACATTTATAACAGCGTAGTTCAGTGCTGAGTACACTAGTCAAGAATCTGCCTTTTGCCTTTACAACAAAGTCTCTGCATTGTCCTCTATCCGTCAGGTGACAGTATGTACTTTTAAACTAAATATGACTCATTTCAGTTTTTTGTAACTTAACAATAAAACAAACCAAAAAAGGTTAAAAACAAAAATTGAAACGACAATCTTTAAACCATCCCAATCATTTCCCCCCTCTTCTCAGATGGGATGGTGGGCCAAATCAAAGGTTGCCATGGACCAAACTTGGCCTGTGGGCCCTAGTTTGGGCATCTCTGGTTTAATCATTTCATTCATCATATATCAGTATTGAGCAGCACAGTTGTATAATATGATCTCCATTATCTGTTAAGGTTGTTGGATTATTAGTGTGGACGCTGATTGCCAGTACTCCCCATTACTTGATACCTGCTTTAGGCTGGGTGTTGTTTGTGAGCATTACTCTGTGGCTTCTGAGCATTGCCCTGCTGGTTATCCTGTTGCTGAGTCTTCATCAGCGGTTACCCTCGGTGCCCTGGCCTTTGGTGGTGAGACTCTTTGACTATTCATGAAGGAGGGAACATTTCTATAACAAGATTTATTCATCAAATCTGGTTTATAATCCCTTTTCTCTCTTGTAGCTGTTGGTATTCTATTCTGTCGCAGCTCTTTTGTATCTCACTGCCTTTCTGGCTAATGCTGCAACTGTTCCTGGTGGGTATTACCAGGGTCATCTAGGAGCCTCTGCGGTGAGTGAAAACATCTACACATTCACATGAGCTACACTACACTATGAGTTGAAAGAGTTTAAAAATTAAGAAAGAGGTAAAAGAGTTTAAAATTAGGCAAAGCTTATCTGTGAAACACTCACTGATGATATCAGCATGACATCACACTGCGCACCCAGGTCAGGTAATTTAGTAAGAGCAGCGGACACACCCACACATACATACATATGAAAGACATAAGAATTTTTAGCCCCCCTTTGAATTTTTTCTTTTTTAAATCTTTTCCAAATTATATTTAACAGAGCAAGGACATGTTCACAGTATGTCTGATAATATTTTTCTTCTGGAGAAAGTCTTGTTTTTTTATTTCAGCTAGAATAAAAGCAGTTATTATAATTTTTTTAAAAACATTTTAAGGTCAAAATTATTAGCCCCCTTAAGCTATATATGTGGAGTTTAAGTCTACAGAACAAACCATCGTTATACAATAACTTACCTAATTACCCTAACCTGCCTAGTTAATCTAATTAACCTAGTTAAGCCTTTAAATGTCCCTTTAAGCTGTATAGAAGTGTCCTGAAAAATATCTAGTAAAATATTATTTACTTTCATGACGGCAAAGATTAAACAAAACAGTTATTAGAGATAAGTTTTTAAAACTATTATTTTTAGAAATTTGTTGAAAAAAATCAACATGGAGGCCAATAATTCTGACTTCAACTACATACATACATTCACATATAGAGCTATATAGCATTCCTAATAACATTTGTTTTCAAATAATATGTGTGTGCTCTGTGTATATTTATTTTGGATATATAAATACACACATGCATCCATATATTTAAGCAAATGTTTATATTTATGATATATGCATATGATATAAATTTAGATACCCATTTGACAAATTTTGTATAGATTTAATTAAAGTATGTGTTTGTGTCACATATAGATAATAAATATATAAAATACACACACATATTATGTCAAAATATCTTTTATTGTGGATGCAATTAATGTTATCTTGTGATAATCTTTGCCCAGCTGTAATATACACACACACACAGACACACACACACACACACATACATATACATATATACATTCATACAGATACATGCATATACATGTACACATTGTTCAAAATGTTAAATTTTTCAAATAATTTGCACAAGATGATTATATAGGTATTAGCATTCAAATCAATAAAAAAAAATTCTTGTGCACCAAATCAGCATGTTCAAATTTTTCTGAAGGATCATGTGACCGTGAAAGAAAAAAAATAGTCTAAAATGTATTATTTTACCTCAATAATATTTAATATGAAGTGTTACGGGGCACAGTGGGTAGCATAATCGCCTCACAGCAAAAAGGTTGCTGGTTCGAGCCCCGGCTGGGTTAGTTGGCATTTTTGTGTGAAGTTTGCATGTTCTCCCAAGTTTGTGTGAGTTTCCTACGGGTGCTCCGGTTTCCCTCACAGTCCAAAGAGATGAGCTATAGGAGAAATGAATAAGTAGTGTATGTCTGTGAAAGAGTGTGTATGGGTGTTTGCCAGTGTTGGATTGCTGCTGGAAGGGCATCCGCTTCGTAAAACATATGCGGGATAAATTGGTGGTTAATTCCGCTGTGGCGACCCCAGATTGATAAAGGGACTAAGCCGAAAAGGAATGAATAATATTTAATGTCATTTGATCAACACTTAAAAATCTAAAATTTTGAACATTATTATATAATACCAATTATATAATACAAAAAATTGATTGATGCATGTCGTTGTGACAAAGCATCTGAAAACTTCACCTGTATAAAGCATGCTTCCCCACTCGTATTACACAATGCAGTGTTTAGAGATCAAATAAAAGGCTTTTAGGAGCTTCTTACAATGTAAAACTGTCAAGCAAGTTGCAGAGCAAGGTATGTGTGTTTACAGGCCCATTAAAATCACTTAGGCCAAAGTCCAGTTTAAATTACCCATAAGCACATGACAAACTCCACCATAATGCACAACAGTAGAGGAGCGCAATCAACCTTTTATACCTCATCCATGTGTAAAGGTCAACTCCTTAGGTTTCTAAGTTAATACAACATCTTTAAATCAACATATAAAGTGGAAATTACAATTAAAGAACATCTCGTTTCAAAAATAACCTTCATCGTGAGGGTGGGTAATTAATAACTGAATTATCATTTTTGTGTAAACTACCCATTTAACATACATTTCTACTTACAGTTCTTTGGTATAGTGGAGACCCTGTTATACACAGCCAGCAGCTACTTTGCCTATTTGGGCTGGAGGGGTGAAGGGCAGAACGCAGCAGGGAGCACGGTGCCCGTGTAGAGCATCTCATCGTATGGATAACACTCACATTCTCTGTATGAGGACACTTGGAAGAGGATTATTACTCAGGTTATTGCTGAAACTCATCTTCGGTGATGTCTGACAGTCTTAATGGTGCAAAGCGTAATTGCTATGGTTTATAACATGGACACTGTGTACTGAGAGTCACCATCCTGCATATGCAGGGCTCAGATTTTATTTTTACATTTTTGTTTTTGTTTTTTTTTAAGAAAAAAATGAATTGTTCTATGCAAAAGGGATGCATTTGTTTAATCAGGAGTGACAGTGATATTCTATTTTAAATAAATGCGTCCTTGGTGAAATGAAAAGCATTTTAAAAAGCCCAAGTTTTTAAACAATATACTGTTTTTTTATACACACTGAACGACTTGAGAAAACATGTATTTAAGAGGTAAAGTTGTTGTCTTGGTGTAAATCTGCACTTGATGTATTTGATTGGAGCATAAACATATTTGGATATAATACGATTAAAGAACCACTGTATTTATTTCTTCAACTGACATGTTCAAATATGTCTATATATACAAATAGTAAACAAATATACACAATTTACGAAACATTCGTCTAGTCAGAACAACACAGTCTAGGAGGAGTGAAAAGGCTGAAATTTGCACTATTCAAAACAGGCTATTTTGAGTCATTCTGCTTCTCAGAACGTATAAGAGCAATCCAAAACTTGACTCAACATCATATTAAAAATCTATGAGATTATTTGCATTGTTATGGTTAAAATATAGATTTTTCAGATTTTTTTTTAACCTAGGGAAGCTTTGTGAATGAATAAAAGGGTCTTTAAAAACTGTCATCACATCAGGCACATTTTATAATACTTTCTACTGAAAAGCCCTTTATGGTTGTCAAGCGAAAGTCGTCATCTTTGTATACAATTATATATTAAACTGTGGGGTTCTTAATATGCAATAAAGTAGCAGCTTTACATGCACATCACCATATTCTTATTTTTGCTGCTCTGTAGGCCAAAAAGGCATGAATATTGAGTCCATCATAAGAATACTGCAAGAAGAATCATACAGGATAAGCTGACAGTTCACCTGACTGTGACGTTTAAACATTAACCTTAAACCAAACACAGATTCCCATTGGAGAGGTTACCATAACATGACTGTTTGTTTTGGGATGCATCAGAAAGGCTTGTTCAATAAATATTCATCTTTTTGTAAATAAGCGTCATCATTTGTGCCACTTAAACAAGTTCATTTACTTTAAATCTTCTGATTTTGCTGGCTCAGATGGACTGTGAGGCCATGCTGGGGGTCAAAGGTGAAGCCGAGGAAGAATTTAAAGACTTTACCACTAGTCCGGTGCTAAGATCCAATCCTCTGCCCTCCTTTTCCTATAAAAATAAGATTGAGTGAATGAGCTTCGGCCACACATTATGAGTAGGTTTATTACATCTCATAGTTTAAGGGGGGCGGGGGGCAAAGTTTCATTGTAGTAGGTTTACTTACAGCTCTGTAGTCAGTGAACATCTCTTTAAAGGCCATAAAATCAGTGAAAGTAAGCAGCATGTCAAGTATGTCACCTGAGACCTCATCTTTGTGCTGTCTATTCGAAAGAAGAAGGTTTACAAATTAACGAGGAACAGTAATGTAGGTCATCGGTATAGAATAACTCCATCTAGCGGTAGATTATTTGTATTACAAGAAGACGTTTAAAAAGCAGGTGTTTTCAAATTGGGGTCAGCAAGATAAAGAAAATTGGCCCATTGAAACCCAAACATTACAAACCCAAATATCTGAGTGCCATAGTTTTATACATGTCAATAAATATTAGAACATTTTTAAATGAACATTAACCATTCCTCACTAAATATTGCCAATACACACTCTATACTCTATATACACTTTATTAGGTACACCTGTCCAACTGCCTGTTAAGATTGGAAAAAGGTTGCCTGGTCTGATGAGTCGATTTCTGCTGTGACATTAGGATTGTAGGGATTTGGTGTAAACAACATGAAAGCATGGATCCATCCTGCCTTTTATCAACGGTTCAGGCTAGTGATGGTGGTGGTGTAATGGTGTGGGGGATATTTTGAGGGCACACTCTGGGCCCGTTAGTACCAACTGAACACTGTGTCAACGCCACTGCCTACCTGAGTATTGTTGCTGACCATGTCCATCTCTTTATGACTCCAATGTACCAATCTTCTCATGATAGCTACTTCCAACAGGATAATGCGCCATGTCATAAAGGGTGAATTATCTCAGACTGATTTGTTGAAGATGACAATGAGTTCACTGTACTCAAATGACCCCTACAGTCACCAGATCTCAATCCAAGAGAGCACCATTGGGATGTGGTGGAATGGGAGATTTGCATCATGGACGTGCATCCGACAAATCTGCAGCAACTGCGTGATGCTAACATGTCAATATGGACCAGAATCTCTGAAAAATATTTTCAGTACCTTGTTGAATCTATGCAACGAAGGATTAAGGCAGTTCTGAAGGCAAAAGTTGGTCCAAACCAGTACAGGTAAGGTGTACCTAATAAAGTGTCTGGTGAGTATTTTGGTGCATTTAAACAAAATGCAGTTTTGTTTTACAGTTAGATCCATTCCATTAAAAGTGTGGTCACCTAACATAGTAAGAAATAATAAGGTTATATATTTAAAAACTACAAACTTTTTTGAATGTTTCTCTTGGTTTTTCCTGTTTAAAATATTATTTAATATTTTCTCCCAACATAGTAATTTGAGTCTACTATTTGTTGGACTGTGATCTTAGTTTTTTTTTTTTGTTAGATTAGTTCAAGATTTGGATTTAGTACTGGCTAATTAATGTTTATACATAAACATATGATTGTAAAGCATGATATAGAAAATATTAATTTAAAAGAGAGATCTGTGAGGGGTGTACTTGTTTATGCTGGGCACTGTATATAATATTTAAATACAAATATATAGCTGCCTTTGAATAAGAAGGCTAGGATATTGTCTATTGTTTACTGTTTATAACTGTTTTTGTACCTTTAACAGTGAGCATATATGATAATAAAATACTAAATACACTAGCCAACACTAATGTCTAGAAAAGCAGATAAAGGTGTAAGACGTACTTAAGTGAATGGGTGAAGGCATCCATGTTGAACCCAGGAATTCGTTCCACCAACTGCTGTTCCAGATGCTTCTCTAGGATTTCAATCTAACAGAATTTTATAAAAGAGTTTATTAAAATCTCAAGAAGAGCCATAAATTAGTGAAAAAAACAAATAAATTAGGTACCACATACATATTCGTTAAAAATGGGTGTATAGCTGAGCTTGTTCTCCTCTGAGTCATCAAACTCAAGGTAATATTTCTCCATAAAAGACTGTTGAAGATGCTGGAACTCATCCTCTGTAAGAAAAATTGGATAAGTAATTAACAATTCATTCGCGTTGTTTAAATGACAACATTTTTATTCGAAACGGCAGAAATGCATTCAGAATAAAACTAAAATCATAATTTACTTAAACACTATAAGTTGCAAATCCAAAGCTGTATGTACTCTGGCCAGTAAGAATTGGTTTGTTTTATAAAATCATTTGCACAATTTACTTCCAAGCTCAGTTCACAATGTTTTTAATTTCGCTAACACAACCGATGTATCCGTCATGACAGCCAGGTCACGATCGGCCTGAGATTTCTGTTTTTCCGCACCTGTTCTACGAGCTCTAGTGAAAAACTCACACTGCAAGATGTTTGGACATACTTAGAGTGTCAATTTCGATCGGAGTTGGTTAAGTTTACAAGGGTATTATAACTTTATTGGTGAGCGGATTGTTAGAGCGAATCAACCAGCCATCCTCGTCAAAGCCACATGGCTTCTCTTGCACAATTTACTAATTAGTTCACCTGTACTAATTAAATGATGCCCACAAATTAAGAGATTAGTTCCCACGACTATAAATTGTACAATAAAAACAATAATTGAACTGCTTTGTTTTCTTGTTTTAACAACAACAAAATAACTACACAGTAAAAAGTGCTGAATTCCACACAATGGAACACAAATTGATTAAGTTAAAGTAATCATTATTACAAATTTATGTGGCTTAAATATAAAACAATTAAGTTGTACCCAAAAAACTTAAGAATTGTGTTGTTTCAACTCAACAAGCAATTTGAACAAGCAACAATCTAACTAATTATTGTAAATGTTTATACTGTGCTCGGTTTTTCCAAGAAAACTAATAAAACTTGCTGACATTATTAGCAAGTCGTGGAATCAATGCTGTTCCCTAGGTTTAATTACAATAAAAAACTATTTCAATCAATGTTGCACATTGAATGAGAAAACGAATCAGTTTTTACTTAAAATGAGGGAGTGATTAAGAAATTAAACACTCATTAGTATGAATTTGTTCCTTCATGTCATATGTAAATCGATGTACAAACCATAAGAAATAAAACTGCATTTTGGATATTAGAAATTACTTAAGAACATTTCCAATCATTACTAAGTGGCACACTTTTTTTTTTCACAGATTATGTAAGAATCACCCTTGTTTCAGATTATTTCTAATAGATTATGAGATGATTTAATATAGTAATTAATAGATGAATACCCATTATAATGTCCTCGATGTTCCCAATTACTATGTCAAATTCTGCATCAGCATCTGATGATCTGGAGAGAGAAAATATTATGATTAATAAATTAAAAAGAGTGTAAATTTGACAGAGCTGTACATTTTAAATTTAAGAAAACGAACTATATAACTCACTTTGAAACAGAAAAGTCCTCTTCATCCAAGCT
The DNA here is from genome assembly GCF_052040795.2 of Danio rerio. Lineage (NCBI taxonomy): Eukaryota > Metazoa > Chordata > Actinopteri > Cypriniformes > Danionidae > Danio > Danio rerio. Next base: position 20,331,793 of record NC_141038.1, read on the forward strand.
CTGCATGTCAACCATGTTCTCGTTGCCGCCCAGCAGATCTGGGTTTTGTAGAAAAGTGAGATAAAATAATGTAAATAAACATTTTATAAGCAACAGCCACAATTTTAAATACTCGTTGAAAAGACCGAGAAACTACTCGGGCAGATTTGATAACGCTAGCTAGTAGTAGTGCAGGTGCACGGCTGTCGCATGGGAGCGAGCTTTAAACAGCGCGTGATCATGCGGCTGGTTTTGCGGCCTGTGAGCTAGGGTAGATTATTTTTAATTCGAGAGTTTGTGACTATTTTAAAATATTTAATTACCCGACTCTCGAGCATCCATCATTAATCGCCCGACGTCCTTCCTGAAGTCGCTGCTGCCACGGCAACAAGAGCACGCGTACATGCTTAAAACGCGTCCGGTTGAAACAAGTCTCATTTCATTTGGTTCCGCTTGTTTGAGTCTTAGAGCTACACGACAACAGACAGACAGAAGGATCGTTAAAACTATCGTTTTAATGACGTTAGCTGGCAAGTGTTTAAAGTTTACAAAAGTAAATAATTTGACAGAATTATATAATGAGGCACCACACAGAAAATAAATCAAATTTGTTGTGGTTTTAAAGGGATAGTTCACCCAAAAATGAAAATTTACGTATTTGCTAATTCTTTATTTGTTACACACTTTTATAAGTTCCTTTCCTCAGTTAAACGCAAAATCAAAATTTTTGATCAAAATCTTAAGCTAGAAAGAAAGCTGAAAACATGAAAACATTGACTTTCATGGCAAGAAAAACAAATGCTGTGATGGTCAATGGTTATCGTTACATGTTTTCAGTATTTTTCAAAATATCTTTTGTGTTTTAAACAGGTAAAGGGTGATTAAATTCATTTATTCATTCTTTTTTTTTTTGGCTTAGTCTCTTTATTAATCTAGGATCGCCACAGCGGATTATGCAGCAGATGCCCTTCCAACTGTAACCCATCTCTGGGAAACCTACATACACTCATTCACACGCATTCACTATGGACAATTTAGCCGACCCAATTCACTTGTACCCCATGTTTTTGGTCTGTGGGGAAAAAACCCACGCAAATGCAGGGAAAACATGCAAACTCCACCCAGAAACGCCAACTGACCCAGCCGAGGCTCGAACCAGCAACCTTCTTGCAGTGAGGCGACAGCACTACCTACCGGTGAGTAAATTGTGACAGATTATTCTGTTTTGGGTAAACTATCCCTTTAAAACTTACTTGCTTTTTATTAATGCATATTGATGGTGTCTATTAATTTAATTTACCATATTGTACAGTCTATAGTAGACTCTATTGTGTTAGGAGGACACTGTATTGTGTGTTTGTGAAACAAAATCGTCAGATATCTAATTTGTTTCCCCAGACAACATTATTTTAAAAACATAATTATGCCCATATCTGCTGTTACAGAACCCTGCTGGAGCCATCACTAAAATCTAGATATTCAATCATGCACTGTGCAACTATAACATATGATAAAACAAATAATATTAAGCTGTTTTTGTGAAACAAACTATATACATGGTTAGTTTTCCGAGGCTCTACATTATTTATTTACAATGCAAATGTTCAATCATATACAGTACAATAATAAAGTAATAAATAAATAATAACTGCAAAATTGTGAAGCAAAATACACAAGTAGTTAATATAAATATGACCTATTATGTAAACGTTCAAGTCTTTTTACAGTCTATGGGTTAAATACTATAAGCCATGCATGCATACCACTAAATATTTACACTAAGGAATAATTACACAAAGCAAAACTGCCATGTCATTATGTACTTTTATGTTTTAGTTTGCTTTATTTAGGTAACATTTTATGCAATGTTAAAATGCTATTTTTTAGACATGTATGTAACATTGAGCCAGAACATATTTTATTTCAGAATATATTTAAATGTAAAACAACTTCAGATAATCTAACAAACCAATCTTTAGCACACAGACCGCTTAATTTTATTCCAATGTAAAGTAAAACACAGTAAAATTCATAATTGTGTAAATTTGACTGTGCTGTACTGTATTGTACTGACTGTCCCCTTTTAGAAAACGCTTTTTGAGCTGTGAGCTTTACATGAAAACTAAGATTTGTAAACAACAACACATGATTATCTGCATGGTAACGAAAAACTGTATATACAATCTAGGGAGATATTGTTTTTACTTAACCAATGATACATTATGTTGTTTATTATTCTTTAAGGTTTACATATTTAATATGGCAGCCGCCTAACAACTTTATTTTAAAACAAATCTTGTTATTTGTCACGCACATGACGTCAGCCGGCGTCGGCCCGTGACGCTGCGTCTCTTTGTTGGCCCAGCAGCAGCGTCGCTCCTCTGTTGTTGTTTTCTCTGCTGCTGGAAAAACTGGAATGCTAACGAGCTAAAGAAGTATTCTCGTTTGCTTCTGCTCTCCCCGCCAAAAGACGAACACCAAACTCGCCCCTGCTTGGCGTGTCGTTATACGGTAAGCGCGACCCAGTCATGGACTCGGACGAGGGTTACAATTACGAATTCGACGACGAGGAAGAGGAATGCAGCGAAGACAGCGGCGAAGAGGAGACCGCGGACGACACCCTGGAGCTCGGCGAGGTGGAGTTGGTTGATCCCGTTGTGGCCGGCGGAGAGCGAGACGACTGCGGGGAGACCGGGGGTAGCGGCCTCGGGCCCGGGCAGGACGAGGAAGACTACCGCTTTGAAGTTCTTACTGCCGAGCAGATCCTGCAGCATATGGTGGAGTGTATCCGGGAGGTCAACGAGGTCATCCAGGTAAGAGTTTTCAGGGCATCCCTTCGGCTCAGATCGGCCCGGATTAGCCGTTTTAACAAGTGAAAGATATCTACGCGGTTCTGGGAAACTTTACCCCCCGTTGACAACACGAGAGGCGTGAATAAGGACATCGGCTCTGCTTTGAAACAAACTTCTATTAAAAAACTATAGCTGTTATGCCTAGACTATAAATATATAGTCACGGCCACAGCTGTGAAGGAGTAGGTTTACGTCAATCCAGCCTTTTCAATGTCCTCAACGCGTCCAGTAATGACATAAGATGCTTATCCAGCTTCTGGTTCACCTGCATACAAAACCATACCCCTGAGTCCCATTTTAATATGCTTTATTAAAATAAAAGTAATTCCTGTTACAAGCACATATCTCAATGTGGGCATATAGTAACGAGGGTCGTGTCTAAAGAACAGTAATAGTATTTAAAAGCACTCCATTTAATACAACCCTCCTGTTCCTGTTCACACTAGCTAAGTAAGCTAACCATGAGCTAACAGTTTAAGTACATCAGCAGAGAGACTATATTCCGATGTGGTCATGTGTTTCGTATGTATTCACAGTTGGTTGTTGACAGTCCAGTGAAAAAGATGTCGTCCTCTTCACTATCTTTTTAGCTTAGAGATATGAGCTAGGTAGCGTTAGCATTTGAGAGTTACCTAGTTTCTCCCCACAACAACATGGCGGAACCGATGCTTCATCATGGCTGGTTATGTTTGATTAAACAGCACTAAAATAGCCTTCAAAGTGAATTTGAGAAAAGATTAATGATTGCTTTCTGGTGCCGAGTCGTAGCCACAGGCTGTCTCGTAAAGCTCGGCGATTCCACTCTGCCCGACGCAGTTTGATTCTTTGGTTTTGTTCCTGCTCGTTCATTTTCAGATTTTGCGTTAATATATTAGATTTGCACAGTCTATGCCGTCAGCAAATGTCTTTAATTATATTTACGTACTGTTCATGTGATTACTAAAAGTGACTGATGCTTTTATACTGGTTAAACCAATGTATCTGTTTGTGCACATTATTATATTAGAGTATGAGTTGTGTATTTGTCCCAGTATAGTCATACCTAATAACCATTTAATTTAAACCCAATGAAGACCTGGATGTAATCAAATCGGGGTAGCTGGAGATTCAGAAGGTTATGCAGGTTATCTCTTCCTACATATTTCTGGGCTGCTTGTCATGTTTGCACTTTGACATCTTCTTCCAGATAACCTTTTTAAAGGACTGTAGTACAAGCTTTGTCTCCCTGGCAGACAAAAATAAAGTCTGTTGTCTAAACACTGGGAATTGTGTCATTACTGCTTTGAAGGTCCTTCATGTCTCAAACTCTGTTAGCAGTTATTTAGGTGGTAATTTGCCACTTAATAATGACAGTAAACAGGAACTTGCAAGAAATTAATTCAACCATGATTTACATAAACCACTGTGTATATATAAACACATACTTGTATAAATTTTATAAAATTATACATGTATAAACCACCCGTACAAAAGCTCAATTTGATTCATAAAAAGACCTAAAGTATGTATTAAAAACTTCCCTTAAGGAAGGCATTTAAAGTGGTTTTTGGTCTAAATATGTGACAGTTTTTTATTGGTATATAAATTGTTACAGTGAATGACATTTTGGAGAATGTCTTCTGTAATTTATTGTAAAAATGTATGTTTTATTAATTTTATTTTTTACTCAATGGAAAACACAAGTGATCAAATTATAATGTGCAAATATATTTTGTATACAAATGTTATACAAATGTGTGTGTGTGTGTGTATGTATATATATATATATATATATATATATATATATATATATATATATATATATATATATATATAAACAAAAACATTGGTTGCTAGTGTGCTTGCTTTGTCTAAAATAATTTGGGCCCATTTCTCCTCTTTCAGAATCCTGCTACCATCACTAGAATATTACTTAGTCATTTCAACTGGGACAAGGAAAAGCTGATGGAAAGGTAATGGTTCTGTATTCTGTTTCCTCCCCACATATTTACACTTGCAACTGTTTTAATTCAATGCCAAACCAGAACATTTTGACAAGAATCTACTGTTTATCTCTTTGCAGGTACTTTGATGGTAACCTGGACAAGCTGTTTTCAGAGTGTCACGTTATAAACCCCAGCAAGAAATCTCGGACACGCCTCATGAACACAAGATCGTCGGCACAGGACATGCCATGTCAGATCTGCTATCTCAACTATCCTAACTCGGTCAGTGCCCCCCAGCGGAATCGCTTTCATTGCATCTGATTAATCCATTTTCATGACTGCTGTGCTGATAGCTTATTAGCAGGCTCACGCGGAATCTGTGCCCACAAATGAAACGGCCATTATTCACAGTTCTGCACATCCTTCATCCTGAAATGTGCTTCATTAGACATTTTGAGTAATTTGCTCATTTCAGCTAATATAATATTTGTCATTCTGAGCTGTCAAATGTTTGGGCTTAGTAAAAAGTTTTTGTGTGATATATTTGGAAGAAGTCTTCTATGGTCATCAACAGGGTAGTGCTATTTTAAAATGAAATAAATACAAATGCTGAATTTTCTGATGGGTTTTTAGAAACCAATTGGCTGATTTGGTGCTTTAGAAACATTTCTTATCACAGTTGTACTGCTTAATATTTTGTGGAAATCCGGATGATATTTTATTCTTATCATAAAGCAACCTTGCCAAATTTGCTCACACTTTACAATAAGGTTTCATTAGTTAACGTTAAATAATGTATTTACTAGCATTATCTAATAATGAACACTACTTGTATGGCATTTATTAATTGTAGTTCAACATTTACTAATGCATTATTAATATCAAAATATCATGCTTGTTAACATTAGTTAATGCACCATGAGTCAACATGAACTGGCAATGAACTACTGTATTTTGTAACGGTAACTAACATGAACAAATACTGAAGTGAAAGTATTGTTCATTGTTTGTTTGTGTCTGACTCTACAATGCATTAACTAATACAACCTTATTGTAAAGTGTTACCCTAATTTCTTTTAATGTAAAAAAAACAACGCACTGACCCCAAAACCTGCTTGGCTGTGTGTTTACCATATTTAAATCCATTGTTCAGAATTCTTTATCTTTTTTTTCAAATTGTGCATGTGAAATGCAACTGCTGCAGATTCCGTCTGTGCCTGTTTATTTCCAAGGATCTGTTGAAACGCTCAGCAGTGTGAACAGATTGTTTACCACATGGACGGGATGCTGTTGTATTGTGGAAAATGTGAAGGTGGTATGCTGTGTTATTTGGACATATCTGTGTTTTTGTGTTTGTCGCTCTGCGCTCCACAGTGTCTCCGCCGACAAGAAGGATTTCTAATGAGCTCTTTTGGCCGGTAATCTCTTCACTGGATTACTCAAATTGTGTTCAAAGCAGCCGAGGAGAGAAACAGACGGCTCTTTGGATTTGCAGGGGAATCTTGAGAAAAGTTGTGTGTCTGTCAGTGAAAGGATAGATTATGCGTGGCGTGCATGCATGTATTGTTTTGATCAGCTTTGTCGCGAGAGACTATCTGAAAGAAAACTCTGGATTAAGCAGCAGGGATTTGGAAACAGTTCTATTTATTGCTTTGAATCGTGACTGTGAGCTATTTAACTGTAACGGCAACTGGTGGACGTTCCTGTCTGCCAGGAATAAAGGATCAGCTGGGGTCACATGCTCGCTTCATCTCTGGCGAATTATCAGTTTGATATTGAGAGTATGGCTTAACTAAGAGCTTTAATCTGATTGCTGAAGAAAATAATGTGTCTGTTTATTAGGACTTTTCTTTCTGACCCCAAGTCAATTTCCCATTTCAATCTTAATGTGTTGCTACATAAAGCTGACCACCGCTCGGTTCCCATGAGATGTTCCCTAAATACCATTAGGGCTGTCTGCACAGTGCTGTTAAACTACTTGTGATGATGTTGTAAGCAATGCTCTGCTTGCGTCAGTCCTACCGCAAATATTAAGCTGATTTGTACTTGCAGCGTTGTCTGCTGTCCCCACAGAGAGCGCCAGGCGTCTAGTACCGGGGGCCTGAAACTATAAAACACACGACAATGAAACACTTTGTTAGAGGAGTAGATAATCACCACGGCTGACTCTTCTGTCACCTGTTCAGAACTGCTTTGTAAGATCCCAATCTGAGCCAAATCTATCGATCTGTTGAAGAGAACAAGGCTGATTGTGTTTCATGGACACACAACACTTGATAGCTGTTAGCCAGGATTTGTTTCATAGCTTTTTTTTTTTTTGTCATTTGTATGCCTGTGTGTTACTGAGTTGTTGAGTCACTGTTGCATGATCCACCCTGAAAGAAAAGCATTACGTATCAAGGCTATTTAATGACATGAATATGTTGAAATAGACATTTACGTTGTTCTCAGAACTTGCTTATGTTATAATTTGTCTCCTGCCCTAAATGTGGATTTGGTGTCGGTTGTTCTTTTGCAGTACTTCACTGGTCTGGAATGTGGGCACAAGTTCTGCATGCAGTGCTGGGGCGATTACTTAACCACCAAAATCATAGAGGAAGGAATGGGACAGGTATGTATTTCAGCTCTTTGGACATGGAGAGTTTAAATGTCACTGCCATGATAGCATTGAACAAATTATTGGTGTCATGGCAACTATATAACATATACATCTTTTTTTGCAATATGAAAGAAGATTACTAAACTAATCAAATACTTTAATATCTAGAGATGTCCCCCTAAACAAGTTCTGATCAAAGTCATTTGCTTTTCAAACTCTAAAGCCGAACTTTATATGTCTTCTCTTATTATGCTTTATGCTGAATTATTGCAAAGCTGTAGAGAATTTTGAAATATTGCTATTAAACTTTACTAAAACACAATACTTGGATCATATTGATGAGATTAAGCTCATTGTCAGAAAGTTTGATCATATTAAAATATGCGGTGTGCGCCAATTTTAATCACATGATTAAAGGGGCTTGTAAACACCTTAATGGCATTTTTACTGCACTGACTTAAGTGTGTGCTTGGATGTACAGAGATGGTCTTTGGTGTTCATGCCTGGATCACCACTAATATGAAATTCTGAAAGCATCACAACATCCCTAATTAAATAAAACATGTGGTATTTTTATCACCCGTAGTGTTTAAGGTCACATGATCTTGTAGATTTTTTTTTACATGCTGATTTGGGGACCAAGAAGTGATTAAAAATATTGCTGTTTTTTATTTTTGTAAAACAAAATCTTTAAATAGAAAACATTTGCTTAATATGGTGTCTTGAATTGTAATTCTTTATTGTTTATTATTCTTGCATTGTAAATGTCTATCACTTTTGATCAGTTGTGTATATATGCTTGTGTAAAATACTAATTGTAAGTGAATTATTTGCTTTTTGTCAACTTAGTATC